>NC_135868.1:8646777-8946777 GCF_031162955.1 Sander vitreus
GTATCGTTCATGTATACGTGCGGGCGCCATCTTGGGAAAGCAGTCACGACCAGTCGAACGACGAATGCCGTGCAACCAGTAACCAGTAGCAACATAGCTCAAGCACGGCGTTCGTCGGTCGACTGGTCGTGACTGCTTTCCCAAGATGGCACCCGCATGTATACATGAATCGACCGGAGTGCAGCAGTGGTCTTAATACATCCATGAGTGCAGTCCATTCAGCCCACACAAATACACCAGCCCACCGGCAAATCTCCCGGTACTCCCGATGGCCAATCCATGCCTGGTATACAGTTTAGATTGAGTGGGGAGTATTTTATTAGGCTAACAGAACCAGTGCCATTTAGCTAGTCATTGAGTCTGGCCTTATTGCAATTCAGATTTAGCTATATTTTGTTATTTTTTGTAAAATATAATATTTTCACAGTTTCCATCATTATTAGGCAGCAATTTTATGAAGTTTTATGTCAGATATATTGAACATATTCTATATTTTACCCTTCAGTCTAAACGGGTCATATTTTAGTATGCTAATAGTAGCTTTGTCAGTTGTTTCAGTTTCTCTAACCATGCAACTGTGACACACAGTGTTAACAACTCTTTTCCAATGAAAGTAGCTAGCACTAGCTCTAAAAGTCACTAAATGTCGGGAGAGAGAGACCCCATGCTGTTGCAAGAAGAGCCGTGGACTGTGATTATTCTGAACAGCATGCATGGAAATCAATTACAATATAACATATCTTGCTTTTCTCCTGATGGTCTGAAGTCATTCAATTTGTTTCTAGTTACTTTTTAGAAATAAAGTCAAAATGTCAACTAAAGAACTAAAATGTGAACAAAATTGAAATACTTGGAAACATTGAAACTTTTGTAGATTGCGAGTCATACATTTCCTAAAGGTGGAGTGGCGTAACGTTGCACTGAGCTCACTATTTCTTCAAAAAGAGATTGCAGAAACTTCTGGGAATACTGAAGTGAAAGTGAAAAAGGCCATTTAAAAACTGGTATGCATCCTACTCCTTTTTTTCAAAACAGCGCATTAGAAAAGTATATGACTGCGTCTCTAACACCAGGGAAACACCAAAAAATCATAAGCAAGGAGTTACCATCCCTTGCAGAAATCTACACCATTAGAATATGGACGAAAAAATACAACATTTTTCATGACTCCTCTCGCCCTGTGAAACACTTCCTCCATTGTTTTAAAGACCGAAAAGGTTTAGAACCAGAACAACCAGGTTTTGCAACAGCACGCCGTTCGTGCATGATCTTAACTCTTGATCCTTAATGCTGTTAGTGCTGCTATTATTCCTGTCTGTAAGACAATGTAAGGGTATGTTTACTGACGGTGGTATGAAATGGTATGCATCATAGCTGCTAGTACTGATAGCATCCTAATAATATTGCTTACTTTAATTATTTATTATTTATTAATTTATGTCCTAAGTGGTCACTGCTATGCGAGTGGGTTGTATGTGTTGTTTTTGTTGAGCTCACCAAACCAAATTCCTATCATGTTGAAATTGCAATTAAGTATTGAATCTTGAACTTTATATCTCAAGTATGACACAGCACCTAAAAGTTGGCAAAACCTATCAATGATGTTTGTCTTATTTTAAAAAAAAAAAAGTCTTCTTGGTTTGTTTCCACTTGTTTGCACTCTGAATGCGTGGAAAACATTTACGGGAAGAAGAGGGGAAAGAATCATGTCAGCTGTGTTGTTGCAACCTGTTTTCACTTCGAACTCGTAAAATACGGACGCTTGGGCAATGGCTGTCAGCATCAGATACGATGCAAAAAGCACCTTTCAGCGTGTGTGTAGAACACACCGGGGAGAGCAGCAGCTACACGGCGCTTGAAGATGAAGGAGCATTTAGAGCGACAACGGTAGCGAGTAGTATGAAAACCTGAAAATCCACATAGAGAGGTTGGTTGGGGGGGTGGATGGGTCAAACAACACAGGACTTTCACCCAGGAGACCAGGGTTTGTGTCCCACGTGTCACATTTCCATAAACCCAACTGTCACTTTCTTCTTTTCCTAAGCCCAACTGTCCCGTTCTTGTCTCGCGTGTCATGGAAACGTACCTTTTTATAAGCCAACCCACGACCTTTTCCTTAACCTAACTGCGTCAAAAGTGACGCTAGTAGTCCCGACCAAGCACGTTTAGCTAAAGCACGTTTAGATATGACGCTAAAGGAGACTTTTAGCGTCAATAAAAAACCCAAAGGCACCTGACCAAGCATCTATTTTACACAATGGGATTGAGAATGTGTTGGTTGTTGCTACATTTAGATCCTTCACTGGAAAAGAAAAGAGGGCAGGAAACAAAGAAACACACTGAGTTTGCTTGGAAAAATGCTGCATAAGCCGGAGAGGGGAGAAGGAGCCGGATGCCGTTCCCCTGGTACTTCATACATCAGCTGATTTATGGGTTAGTACACACAGCACTTAATACCCTCTACTGTCCCTGTGAGCGGTGGGCCCTGGGGACCGTCAAAGTAGTCCAACCCCTGAAGCAGAGAGCACAGAGACCCAGGGGTCAGTGTGTTGGGGAACCTCCAATTTAATGATCTATCAATTGTTCTGAGTGCTGCAAAGTAAATATGTTGTCCTTGACTTGGAGATCTACCTTGTGTGATGTTTTTCACCTCAGATTCACACTGATGAGCATTTAAGGTTTGTGTCACATTCAAATTCTGCTTTATTACAACAATAACACTGTGACAATGCTAAAAGATGTGTGTGTTTGGAAACAAGTAAAATCTAAACCATTTTATATGGTGTTAACATTATTTTTTTCTAGGCTTTCAACACTTCTTCAGTTGAATCTGACCGCAGTAGACTGGAAACATGTGATTAGTTTCTTTATAGTATCTTATATTAGCTGTAATCAAAATCAAATGCAAGCTTCCCCCATGCTGCTCTCTCACATCTTTACTGCTCTCTTTATACCACTTCTGGCAGCAGCTCTGGCTTTCATTTTATTTTTCTCTCTGATAGTTAGACATTCAGGTTTAAAAAAAACTAAAAAAACAAAGTCTTCTCATAAGAAAATGAAATTGTTTAAGGATAATGCAGCATTCGTACAGGATCATGTTAATGGTAAAGTAGGAGGTCTTTAGTTTACTGTTAAGGAGTCGATTGCAGTGGGGAATCATACAGTTGTTACTGTTTAAAGCTCTCTTACGCCCCCTGTGGACAAAACAGAAACACACTTCAGCCAGCACTTCCCACACTTGGATAGTAATCTGCACCTTGAATGAATATTAAAATAAAAATAATTGAATATCTGACCCCAAACACTTGTGTTGTAATATTTATAAATAGATGAGTCTCAGTTCTTTACCTGATAAAAACTCACTTTATTTACAAAGACTTGAAAAAATCTTTTTTTTTGTGGTGGCAGTTTTGCAGCATGCACAAAACGTATATTATTTATTTTTTATTTCATTCTATGTAATTGCTCTGTATGTATGTGTGCATGTCTTCCCCTTTTCTCACCTAGCTGTCCTATCAAATAAAAGGCGGAAAAGCCCAAAAAAAAACAAAAAAAAAAGAGAGAATATTGCCAGAAACACGACTCCAAATGAATGATAATGTTGCTTCGTAACTGCTGGATGTGCAAATGACGGCGATTATACAGTATGTCAGCGTTGTGTTTTACAGCTGCGGCCAAAACATTGCAGGTTTAAAATTAATTAAAATGTAATTGACGATTTTTCAGTACATCCTCATGTCTCCACTTCTGCTCCACCACTGTGACAATCTGATCGTTCGCTTCCCTTCCTGTCATATTAGATGATAACCGCTCTGTGCTGCAGTCTCTGGGCCGTCTGTCAGTTTACACTCACCACTGCAACTGACTGATTTCACACTCAAGTCTTGATTCTCGGGTGCAGAATCGAGCATCAAACTCAACCCAAACATTGGTGATGTTTTCGGGGGCTTGCTTGGGTATAAGAGCTATCCCTCAGTTGAGTCCCACATTGTTGAATTTTTACATGCCTCGCATCACACCTCCCACGCTCCATCTTATGTAATGTCAGCCGCGCGTGGAGAAGCGTATGTGTATACGTGTGCCTATGTGGATGTATTTATATCCAGACTGGGATTGAGGGAACGGTGACTCATTCTCTTTGCTCTTTATTTTTACCCCACAATCTGCCCACCCACCAAATTGCCTATTTCTAAGAAGAAGAATAAAAGAAAGAGTATTAGTTTAGACATTTCCCAACTGTACAATGCTGTTATAATATCACTGCATCTTCCTCACCAAAACCAACAACATTTATTTCCCAGAATGATGTTATATAAACAAGGTTGATCAGCCTCCTGTCTGATCATTTTCTCCCAAATGCTGCAGGGTGAAATAGTATGAGTTAAAGGATCATTAGACATCTTTTCCAGGCACTTCCTCTACAATCTTTGTTCCTCTCCAGAATCATCAAAGTATTGATTATGTAGGTCAATCTTCCAAGTGCTGTTTTCTTCAATCACAGGCTTTGGAATGTAAAAGAAATCACAAAACCTCAGTTAAAATAGCAAAATGTTTACTCTTGAACACAAAAGGCAAGCAGGCCTTGGAGCAGTCAAAACATCTTTGGCATTTTTTTAAGGGGCATTTTGAGTCACTGGGTATTCACTAAGCCAGATAATTTCAGTGATTAATACAGATTTAGAAATAGAACCCAAAGCTACTTCCCATAGCAGCTTAAACACCTTCTAATGTGCCTTGTTCTTATTGGTCTGCTTTTTGTAATTGTAAATCAGTTTGAGTAGAATTTCTTTTATAAAAAGTATAAAATAAAAGGCATAGCTGATTAAATTATACAATAAAAACATCAAATGCATCTACTTACAGGCAAGATATCATTGTGATTACATGATGGAGATAAAGATTGCAACACAGTAAACACAGTAAAGTATACTCCATCCCATCTTTACACTGCCTCTGACAAGAACTGATCAGATTTGGTGCATAGTCATTATTTTAGGAGACTGCAGTCTGCACAAATCCAGCATTATGTTTCATTAAATAACACTACACCTGACTGAAACTCTCATCTGGTGCTCAACAACCTGCAGGCTCAGTTCACACCTGCCAGTACATCACTGTCACATTCCTGCTCAGTACAACTGTGCTAATCAGCATTTACCGCCAAACCAACACTGATGAAAAGGTCAGCGTCCCAGCAAGTGGACTGAGAGTAATGGCCGGGATAAAACTGCTCCTATCCCTCCCATGGCTGAGGTAAAGTCACAGGATGGCAGACAAAGCCCAAATCAGCAGCGACATCTCAGCGGTTGCTTGTTACCGCCACAGACCTCGTGTGCTCAGTCAAAATGTCAGGGCCGAGGCCTGGCAGGAAGGCTGAGGTGCGGGCAGGCAGGTCTGGGGGGCCTGATAGGGGTCCAACCATTGTCTCCTCCATCTTAAAGAATGCCATCCACCCTGCCCGTGGCATTTTACTTGTCGGCCATGTGCTACACAAAGCCAGGGCCCCTGGTGTCCCCCCGAACAGAGTCACATAGTTTTGGGTAGTTGGCATGTTAGCATCATGGTTGGATTACTGAGCTGGCCTTCCGTGTTCAGGCCCAGGGGCCCCAAAGAGACACAAAACAACCACAAAGAGACACAAAACGACCACAGAGACTTCAACTGATTTTAAAGAGATGCAAAACAACCACAAAGAGACAGAAAAGAGAGAAAAAATGACCTTAAAGAGATGCAAAAGAGGACCACAAAGAGATACAGAACGACCACAAAGAGACAAATAACAACAAAGAGGCCGACCACAAACGGAGGCAAGACAGCTACAAAGAGACGCAAAATGACTCTAATGATCTCTAATTATTTATTGCCACGCATTTTTACTCATTTTTACAAATGTGCCTACCTTCTTTAAAACTGAGCCCAAGTCCTCCTTCCCAGGTTTCTAACCCCGCCCCTGGTGTTACATAACTGTTCTGGTAGGATGTCGTTAGACGAAGCAGTCCTGAAGAGTAGGGACGACAAACGTTTTTACAGTTGGAATCCATTATTGATGAGGATGAAGAAGCTTGTTTTCAGCACAACTAATTTGGATCAAGAAACCACCAGACACTTTGCAGTTAACTGAACACATTACATAACCGTGCGTTGAAGTGGATGAAGGATAAAATCTATTAGTCTTGTGTCTGAAAAGCATCCGACATGCTCGCTGTGCACCGTGATGCTATCTCGGTGGTGAGACATGTTCTGTCTTATCATCACACTGTGTAAAACTTGCCATCCTCAAACAGACACATCGCATCTGAATTCACTTTTGCCCATCTGGATGGATGGAATTTGTGCAGATGTGAATGTGTGCCAAAAGGTTTTAGAGGCAGAGTGACCAGAGGAATCCCAGTAAAAAACAACACAATTACATACACATTTTATACTTCATATCTTGCTCCTCCTGGACGATACTGTTAATTTCAGATGTCTTCTGCCTGATGTTCTTTTCAAATTTCTGTTTTATGACCTCATACAACTATACATTATATTGCCGTATCTCTCCAAGAGAAAAGCCAAGAATGCACCATTACGAGGCTCAAACATGATTAGACAAAGTGTCGGTCTGATGGTGGCGCGAGAGGAAAGTTAACTGGGTCACCAACATCATGAGAAAGAGATAAAGGATCTCTGTCAAATCAGAATCACCAACTATATTAAAGATTGTTCTGTGATGAATGTCCATGTCTTTTAAGGAAACGTCAGAGTTTTTGAAAATATATCATTGTTAAAATAGTTGCTGATTATTTTTCTGTCGATCGACCAAACAATTAGTCGACTAATCGTTGCAGCTCTGTTGCCTTTGTGAGTTTCCTTCAGGTTCTCCAATGTCCTCCTACAATACAAAGACATGCCGGCTGGGAGATTTGGAGACTAAACTGCCTGTAGGTGTGAATGTAAGGTTTAACGCTGTCTGTATCAGCCCTGTGATTGACTGATAAACTGTCCATGAGGACCCTGGATCTCACCCAATGTGAGCTTTGATGGACTGCAGCCTTCCCCCACCCCCACCCTCGGGACCCTGCACAGGATAAGTGGATATATTTGTAGATAATGGAAGGACAGATAGATGGATAATTACCTGTCAGTCAACTGTAACATCCACTTTACATGGATGTACTTAGTTTTTTCTTTGTAAATATACCTTTCGGTGGTTGTCAGAGGTGAAAGAGGTACTTTAACAGTAGAGTATTTCTACTCTGTTAAAGTCATCCATTCAAAATCTTACTTAAGTATTCATCATAATATACTTAAAGTACCAAAAGTAAAAAAAAGTACTCATGTAGAATGGCCCATTTCAGAATAATGTATATTACATTATTGGATTTTATTTATTGATGCATCACTTTAATGTTGCAGCTGGTAAAGGTGGAGCTAATTTGAACCATTTTATGTACTATATGGTAGTTAAATTTTTTGTAAAAAAATTACAGTAGTTGATATATATGTTCTATTATTAATCTGAATCGTCAAAGTAACTACATGTCAGTGCAGTAAAAAGTCTTATTTGCCTCTGAAATGTAGTGCAGTAGAAGTATAAAGTAGCACAACATGGAAATACCCAAGTAAAGTGCAACCTCAAAATTGTACTTAACTACAGTACTTGAGTAAAGGTCTTCTCTTAATATGTAATCAAATAAAAACAGTAAAACCAGTACACCTCCTGCAGATGGTTCATTTTTCCAATCTTTCCTCCAGTTGGTGCCACAGGTCTGTGAGAAGCTTCAGAGCAGGCCATCACTCTTGCCGGGCCTCAGGTGAATATAAGGTTTATGCCACGATTTATGGGGGATCATCACTGCTTGGATCGGATATTGACCGGCTAAATGAGCGATGGGCTCCCAGTGGCTCGGAGGCTGAATCATTGTGGGGATCCCAGTGGGTGATGTCTGGACAGCCAGAGTGAGGAATGTGATGCTGCTCTCTTGTGGCTTTTATAGAGAATAACAATTGATGTGAAGCTTTGAAAGACTGCAGCTGTCCATTCGTTATTCTAGAAACCTGCTACACAGATAGTACTGTAACATCTCACAGCTGGTTGTCACAGATCGTTTATAATCTCTACCGTATTCTGCGGTCAAGGTCTTGTTTGACTAAGAATCTGCAGTCATGCATGCTAAAGCTAGTAAAGAAAAACAAACTTGTCAGCTAAAAGTTGAGCTCCAGCTGTGGTGAAGTAGATGTAATAATTGAACAAACACGCAAATAATTGCAATGACAGAAAATGTTTGTGCTTCAATCTTCGAAGATATAACCCTTTTTACCCTTAACACAATTTATTTTGAGTGTAAAATAACAGCATACATCTCTTTACAAAAAAACAGCCGAAACAGTGGCACTCATGGTCAAAATGACACATTTTGTTTGCAAAAGGCTCTAACCGTGCCAAAACATTTAAAATATGCAACAAAGAAAATGTTGCCTTCAAACAACACAGCTTTCAAACAAGTGTATGAGCCCTTCCAATCAACCATTACACAGTGGACAACAAAATACTAAATACAGCACTCCGTGTGAATCAGTGCACCATTGCTTGTCATTGTAGCCTATTACTGTACGTAGCTTTCATGCCAGGGACATTTGTTGTCATATTTGCCTTCTTGCAAAGAATTGGATCCAGAATCAGAAATGCTTTGATGCAAATTTTATTGATTCCACTGATCCTTATTTTGAAACTGTGGCTGAAAACTAAAATACTGTAAATATTACACAAAATACATGTAAACCAAAATAAAATCTATTAGAGTATAAGAAATTAAGAAAATAAAATCTATTACAGTAAAGTATAAGAAATATCCACTATTGATACTCAGTCTCTTCTGTCTTCTCCATGTTGGCAAAGAACACAAACGCTGCACCTTTAAGGCCTGCAGACTGATTGCTAATTGAAGATTTGTGTGAAGGAGCGTCAAACAGGTGCTTCAGTGATTTCATTCTTATGTAGGTAGTTTCTAATAGTTAGGAACAGATGGTTTCTGTTTGGTTACCGTAGCTAAAACAATGGCGTTTGGACTGCTTGAATGACATCCGTGTTAACTGTTCTGCAAAAGGGTGGGGAAAATGTGTCAATCCAATGAGAAAGGGTTAACACATTTGCAAGAGGTGTCATCTGCTCTGCTGAGACAGTGATGATGAAAACCGAGTGGATCCCAGTTTCTTTAAGCAGGTCAAAGCAATCAAGAAAAACTGTAACTTAAAGTTTTGTTACTGCTTGTGTATTATTATCAAATTGTGTATATCATGTTGGCATGTTAGCAAGTTTGATATTGGCAAACAGGCAGACAAGGGCGTAACACAGAATTCTAGGCCCTGTAGAAAGGCATTTTCTATGGGCCCCTCCCCACATCAACAGCTATTCATTCTAGCATATTTTTGAGCCCTCCTCACATGAGAGCCCTGGGTAGTCAGTCCCCTTTTTCCCCTCAGTCCACTGCCCCTGCATGCAGAGTAGCACTAAACCTGAGTACAGCTGAGGCTGATGTCAATAACTCTGAAGGTAGTTGGTTGTAAACTAGTTTTTCGATGAATCTGATGGTGGCACTGGATGAAAAGTCAGGAGAACACCAAAGTTATAAAGACATGCATGTATCTTCTAGGGAACATGAATGTATGTAGAAAATGTCATGACAATCTATTTAAAAGTTGTTGATATATTTCAGTCTGGAAAGTGTTGGACAGATGGACCTTACCATCCCTGGAACCATGCTTCTAGTATACGGCTAAAGATATGCATGAATGAAATGGATGTAAAAGGCCCAAATAAAAAAGGAATTTGGGTATGTTAAAAGGTCCAGTCCTCATTTTTCAAAGTTTATCAGGCCCCATATTAAATATTGTCAAGGCTTCCTGGATTCTCTCTCTCTTTCATCAAAGTGGATGGTCCTTCCTGTCTGGAGACCGAACTAGAGAATCAGGGGTGTCTGCTGATGTTTGTCACACTGTCCCTCGCATGCGACCACTGTTGGTCGAGACAATAGTGCCTCATCAGAAAGTAATCAACGAGGGAGGAAGTCAGCAGGGGATCCCACATTGTTCTTACCGGGGAGTGTCGAGCTGACATTCTACAGAACAATGGAGGCGAAGAAAAAGGCTATTTTTCATCATCAATCTAATAACAAAACCTGCCCCAGAGACGGGAAGAGGAGGTGACTTGCAATTTTTTTTTTTTTTTTTTATTAACTGTAACCACGTTTTCTGTAACCTGATTACTTTGTTACCTATTTGATAAGAGACATTTATTCTAATATCACCTGTAATTAGAAAACCTCCAGCTGCTGTTTTTAAATCTACATAAACAGATATAAAGTCATCATCCATCCATTATCTGTAACCGTTTATCTTTTTCAGGGTCAGAGAGAGGTGGGGTCATTTCAACTTCTTTCAGTGGACTTTAACAAACCCATCAAAACCTTTCAGTGTGTCAGGTCTTCGCCTTTGAACAAGATGAAAAGAAACCTCAGCTCTTTAAAATTCCCAAAACATCCACTGTTCATACACAATTAGCCAACTGCTTTCAGTGCTTACTCTTCACTCAACACCTCAACTGACAACTTTTTTTGGTTTATACAAATTGAACTGGCATCATGAACTGGCACCAATTTCTTTCAGGACTTCAACTGAAACCTGCAGTTCAATTTCTCACTAACACTTCAGACATTTCATTTTCTTTCAGTGCTTGAACTTCAACTTAATATTCAAACTACATTCATCAGTTTTTCCTTTAACTAATGTTTCAACTCCTTCACATGCTGATACAGGCTGGTACTTCAAAGTCTTTATTGTCTCAAGTCCCCTTTGAACATCAACAAGAAAACGTCTCCAGCTTTTCACGCTCCCCAAATTTCCACTGTTCATACACAATTATCCAACTGATTTGAGTGCTCACATTTCAATCAACACTTCAGCTGAGATCTTTTGCTTATACACTTGAACTGGCACTCATTTCTTTCAGGGATTACACTTCAATTAATGGAAATCTGCAGCTCAATTTATCCCCTGCACTTTGACTGACATGTCAACTCTTTTCAAAGCTTACAGTTCAACTCATACTCAGTTGCTTATGCTTAAATTGACACCTCAACTCCTTTCAGCACCCATTTTATCTGCCATTTCAACTTCTTTCAGTATTTGTATTTTAACTGCCACTTCAACTACATCTTCAACCGTGGAAGTATTTTGGCTATTACAAAATGTTTCAACAGCAAGTGTATTTTCTAGTTATAACTTATAATCTTAAATTACAAAACCTTTCACCCTCAAATGGCTGTTTTTCTTCCGATTAATCCATCAAAAGAATCATTATCAGGCCACAAACTGAACGAAAATTTGGTAAATAAAGAGACATTCTTTCGAATGTAAACACACCACAGTCTTACTCAGATGTCATTGTGTTGAAACTGTAGGAGAATATGTTCCATGGTTAGGACATTACAGGAATCGGAGGAAACCAAGACAGAGATCACAGCTTCATCCAGACGGCAGGCGCTGTTTGTCGTCTGTGCTTTATATACTGTACATTATGAGCAACTGGAGTCAAGTCAACGAGCAAACAGGTAAGGTCAATAATGTGAAGTGATCCGGCGGGTCAAAAGACTTGGCCCAGTTCCAGTCATTGTTAAAGGGGTGTTGTATTTTTTCAAAGTAAGCATGCAATCCCCTTGTTTGCACTCACGCTAAACTCTGAGTATTTCCTGTTGAGGAATCAATAAGACAATAGCAGCGAGTGGCTCTGCGGTCAGCATGAAGGGGAGTCAGGGGCTCTTTACCGCATGATTGAATGTTTGGATATGCAAAGTGGCAGTAAACAAACAATGCAAACAATATACATTTCCAGAGCACCAAAGAATCTTTTTCAGGAAGTCTGTAACCTGTCCTGCAGTTGGAAACACAATGACAAACTTTTTAAGACAAATCGCAGAACCATCCATTTCTGGAAGATTCATTAACTGATATTGGATTTATATACTTAAAGCTATAGTGCGCAACTATTTTATTTTAATGAATGTCCTTTACATTCAAGCCATTGCCAAATGAGTTGATAGGAAGCTAATTAAGTCTATCAGCACCACAAAATTCACTATGTATTTCTCAGTATGGCTATGTTTACAACATGGTGCTGCCCGGTGACTTTCATGCTCAGCAGCTTGAGTGATGTGTTTTACGCCACCGCTGAGAAAGGACAACAGCAGCGCTCGGCTTTGGAGACGAAGAGGACATCAAAATTACAAGATAATTATATCTTCTGAAGAGTCCATGTTTTTTAATCCTCCGTGTGCTCCTTGAGCTACTAGCAACTGCGTGGAGGAAGGGTGGGGGGGTGGTGCGCGTTCATCGAAGGCTTGCGTCACGTGGATGCACCGACAGTGTGGTTGTCATCACTTAGAATTCCTCATGGGGGCGACAGAAACTATGCACTATAGCTTTAACCTTTCAGCCCCTGACAAATGATCTGTACTACTTACATATGTCTGCCTGTCAGTGTCAGGTAGGTGAATGTGAGGTAGCAAACACAGAAACCACACTGACAACATAGCCAGGAATGACTGGAAAAGGGCTGGTTATATACTACATGGAGCTAATGAGGGAAAGTGGAAACAGGTGAGCAGGTGGATGAGAGAGTCAGGTAACTGGAAGAGGTGGGAGAGTCTGAGGGCATCTGGTGGATGGATGGAGAATGGCAACGCAGAGGGCTGGGGAAGTGAGACTATGGCTGCAGGGAGGGACAGAGAGGCAGAAGTTGTGACACGATGGGTACATCTAAAGTTAGCATGATCTATAGTCAGGCTGTAAACAAACTCTTTTTGGGAAAATGAAGCATAAAATCTGCAAGAACACACACAATAATGCATAGATAAATGATTCCCATGTTGCAGTGATTCAAGGTGATTTAGAGTCAGTTAAGAGCATAAACATTATTGTCTCTGCTGTAGGCCTACAGTTCATTTTTCCCAGTTTACCAAACACTCGTAAATAAAAAGCCACATTCCCTGGCCTCTTTTAAAAACACATCCTGCCCTCAGAGCAGCGACTGACCTCTTATCAGCTCTGCTCAGCCTTTTCTCTTCTATTGGTTATAAAACTGCCGTCCACATAGCTGCTGCTGCTGATGAGTGGAAACAAGGAGCACAGTCACAGGCTCTGTGCCATCAAAGAATAAAATAACAAAAAACAAGGTGATAACAACTCAAGACCTTTGTCCCTTCAAATCCACAAGCATGCTGATTAAATTCCATCACAGTTATTCATAGCCCCCTTCCCTCCTCTCAGCATTATAAACATATCACATTAGACAACTGGCTCGACTGAGGTATGGCTATGTTAGCCTTAAAAAGCCTTAAAAAGTAGCCAGTGGTCAAATCCTTTCAAGCCAATGAGGAAAGCACATCACACGGCTGGAATAGCAACAAAATGTCAAATCAGATATAAGAATTAAGTCTGGGTCTGAATTGTGTATTGTTCATTCATGGAGTCTTTGGTACAATCAAAATGTTTTAGGAGGTCCTGCCCCTGTCATTACAATCATGAGGCATCACGTACTGGAAGCTTTTTCTGGGAATGATACCACCAAATGAAAACAGCCAACTTCCTCGGACAAAACACATTTGCTTCTCTAAAAATGGTTGCTGCAGGAGAGCACGTACAGGAAAGTGAAGTGCCTGAGCCTCTCAGCTGTGCCAGGAGGGCCGATGATCTCAGTCTGCCCCGGTGCCACCAGGAGACGAGCCACGAAGGGAGACGATGCTTCTGACCCCGAGGACAATAGAAATGGAGACACAGTGAATCATAATGCATTCACAAACTGGGCTTTGTGTGCCAGCTTGATGCTGCCTCTAATTATTTTCACAAAGAGGCAAACACAACAGTAACGGACACTAATGAGTCTGATACTTTACATTCATAGTCAAGCAGTCAATTTGGAGTCAGGCCGGATTAAATCATTTGCAAATGTGCACTTTCTGAGGGGGATATTACTTGTTGAAAAGTCAAATACTTGAGTTTTCTGTTAAGTTATTTTTTGCTTTTAGGTTCAGTACAAAGAAAAACTGTCAGAGCATATTAACTGTAACTCTGAAAATATAAAAACAAATACAATGTCAGTTTATGTTTATCACAGACCATTATCAGCTCTAAGAGCAGACAAATGACTCCCGAATCAACACTTGTCAACTTTAAATAAATGAGCTCTAATAAACAATGGAAAATCTGCAGCATTCCTCATTTTAAGGTTGACTGAGGTCGCCACCACGACGAATTGAATCCACACCACACAGCAGATTTCCCAGCCTATAAGATGAACTGTAGCTCTGTAGTAACTCAAATTACTGCCGAATGTGGACGTAACAATTTTAGCCTCAACTTTTTACACTGAAAATTTTGCTGAGTTTAACTAAATTGGGAGAACATTTTCTGTCCTCAGCTAATGAAGTATTTCATGTTCTGTCTAAGTAATGATTGGAAAGAGGCGGGAGGTGAGGGAAGGGAGCGGACAAATACCTGAAAGGAGAAACTAAAGAGGCAGCCAGTGACGGTAAAAGGTAAAGGGCACAGGATGATAATACAGATAAAGAATGTAAACACCTGAGCGTTTATACTGCAAAAGATTTTTAATTCAACTCGCTGTTGAGTATGTACAGGAGGAAGAATTTGTACATAAATAGGCAATAGTTATAAATATCAGCGGTTTGGCTGGTACAAAATTAAAAAAGAACATATTGTACATTATCTACAAGTGCCACTTTGGGTTTTTGTACAACATTGTCTCTTGTTGGATTGTCCATATAGTCCCATTCACACATTTTCTGAGCTGCACTGCACATGCAATCACAGCGGGTACACAGCAAGTGTCCGGGGGGGAATATGTGGCATTTGGACAACAGGAGACTGAGGGGGCAGCTTTAGTTATAAGCCTATGAAAGAGACAGGATTATTGAGCTGGGCGTCTTGCTGCAGTGCGATGGCATTTTAAAAAGTCCAGAGGGGATTATTAGTTGCTGGGTGTCTCCTTAGATATTGCAGTACACAGTCACACAGCCACTTAGACAGCGGCTGAATCACAGAACCTGGAGCAGAATAAAACGCAGTAGTCATCATCAGAGCGATTATGGCACTGGGTGTGAATACTCCCAAAATCACCAAAATACTATCCAGTGGTTTGTTTGTTGATATCGGCTCTTGGTTACACTCTCCAGGTACACTATGGCTAAATACAGCTCAGGATGTACAGTAAGTGAAGTCATCACACAACTTATGTCAAGTCTGCCAGTTTCATCTGCAGAAAAAGTAATTTCTAACACATCAAATAAAAAAGTTTTCCAACACATTTTGTAAGACATTGCTCAGTGAGCTGCTCCTCTGAACGCGGCATCACGTACAATTAAGTCCTCACACTTTCTGACGCTTTAGGGGTCCGCTAAAGAATGTGAACAACCCACTCTAAGGAAAGAAAATAAATTCTGTTATACTACTCACATGCCGACACCAAATACAGCAACAATACTCAGATTTCTCCTATGAACCACACATACATACAAACATGCAGAACCTGCCCCACAAACAGCTTCACAGAGATTTCATTGCTATGACAGCAGGTGAGTCATCAGCAGCAACTCACATTTGGTCCTTGAAATTGAGCTAAAACATTCAAGCAGGTAGTATGAACAATATGTAGAGAATTCAGTGGATAAAAAGGAGGGGGGTTCTCAAATTTAACACTTACATTTTTGCAGGGGAAAATTAGGATAGAAAACGGTTTTTTTTGTCCAATGTCTGTATCAAAACACTAGCACTTTCATTATTCCTTGAATTTCCACAATCATCTTTCAGGCATTCAGCCTGCCACTTCATTTCTGTGCAATATCGCCCTCTTGTGTGCTGAGCTGGTACCAAAGGTGAGCTGTGTCAATTACATAACTCATTTACCTTTAGAGCTACAAAACCACACAACACACACACTTAACGACACAAGCATCTTTTTTTCAAATTCATATAAACTGTGGTTTTATGAAGTTGTACCACAGGTCTGGGGGCCGAGCCAATGTGCAAATGTTTCTAAAACTGAATAAACAAAAAAATCTGTAGCTATGATATCAATTAAATGACTGGCACAAAGATAATAAATAAAGCTAGAACGTCAGCGATACTTTGGCATTACAACCTAACTCCTCTCACCCTGCTGCACAAAAGATAATCTGTTTGAATTTTGGGAGGACTTATGGGTTCACAAATGCATCAACATGATAAACCAGTTTGAGTAAATACAGTAGTTTCAAGCACATACGTCTTCTTTGCTTTACCAAAACAAGATAATCAGTGTCCATTATCACTGATTTCTGTGAATAATAACAGTGTTTACTGGATTGGGTCACACCAGAGTGGTATCACCGCACACTGTGCTAAAACAAGGCAGTTAATTTCAGTGCAATATGCAAAGTTAAACTTAAGGAACATGGGTTGATAAACAAACAAGGAAAAGAGGAAGCCATAGAAAAATGGCCGTCTGAGCAGCAGAATCGGTCTGACCTTCTCCAGGGAGGGATGGCTTTTCACAAGGGGAATGTATGCTGTAGCAGTGCAGACAATGTTAGTAATTCCATTGTTATTACAGAAAATCTGCACCAGGACTCACAGACGCAGAATATTTTGGCTGAAAATGTAAATCTCAAGCAGCAAAACAACCCCCATCTTTCTTAAAACCTGAATAAGAGGAACCTGATCCTGATCTTACGCTAACCACACCCAAATCCAACCTGCTCAATGCAAACCCTTCTGAGGGCTCGTCCAGGCCGTTCTGTATACTTTAAAGACATATTTCAACGCTTAATCTCTTTCTTGCTGAGGGTTAGATGATCTGGCAACCACATTCTGCTTTAAGATAATTCATGCACAAGTTGGAGGAGCTGACAAGATTACATTTCACTGGAATTGTACCTCGTACAATTTCATGTGACAAATTAAAACTGATTGATTGAAGATTGACACCACTCTCATGTCTGTACGGTAAACATGAAGATGGAGGCAGCAGCCAGTTAGCTTAGCTTAGCACCAAGACTGGAAACAGCTAGCCTGGCCCTTCCCAAAAGGAAACAAAACTCATCTTCAAGAAAACAAAACCTGTGGCCGGGTTAGCTCAGTTGGAAGAGCAGGCGCACACATACAGAGGTTTACTCCTCGACGCAGCGGCCGCCTGTTTGACTCTGACCTGGGGCCCTTTGCTGTATGTCATTCCCCCCTCTCCCTTTCATGTTTTCATCTGTCCTGTGGAAATAAAGGCTTAAAAATGCCCCAAAGAATTATCTTAAAAAAAAACAACTCTAAAGTGGACTGGCAATTTGCTGTTTTATAGGGGGTGGGTTATAGAGATGTGAAGTCACCCCCTTTCCGGTGGACCCCATGAGCCTTATTTCTTAAAAAATATGTATGGTAGTGAACAGCAAGAGACAAATCATTTTTTGACCTAGATTGAATTGAGTCATGAATTACACATATGTTTGTCAATTTAAAAGATAATTCAAGAAAGTCTTAGTTTGTGGTATGTGTGTCATAGTACCACTTAGCATTGTGTGAAAGCACTCAGTGAACTACATATCTCGTCTTACACAATATACGTCAACTTTTTTGTTACTTGGCTTGCTCTCTAGCTAGCTAACTTAGCTAATAGTGCGTTCCATTTACCTCGGAACTCGGAAGCAGAAGCTGGTAATGACGTCACACCCGAGTTGAATGTGTTCCATTTACAAGTCGGAGTTTCATTGTTTTCATTAGCTCTAGTCAGGTTAGCCATGTTAGCAATACCAGTTTATAACAACGCATTATGCTGTTTTGTTGTGCATACGAACAGCGTAACAACATGTCCACAGATATGGACAGCACTGCGTGTACGACAAAAATGACACAGAAGTGCTTATAACGGTATGTTACTACAGCTTTCACAACTGTTCATGCACGGAGCGGCCATGTTGGATTTTTAGCTCGGGGTACTCGGTGGTTGCCCGAGTTCCGAGCTCGGAAATCCAAGGTCAGAGGGCGTTTCCAACTTTGACCTCGGAAAATCCGAGTTCCGAGTATGGAACGCACTATAAGTTCCACAACACATGTAACGTTGTATTACCTGATGTGTTTTTATCTGCCGAGAAACGAAAGAACGAGCAAGACCTGTTGCTTGTGTAAGTAACGTGACTTTGGGGTGAGTAGTCTTTCTAATTATGTATTTTCACAGTAATATACTTCAACAGTTTTACGACAAAATTAAACTTTTTTGACAAAATTATCTTTTAAATTGACGAACATCATGTGTGTAATTCATGGCTCCATTCAAACGGGATCAATGAAATATTTGTCTCTCGTCATTCACTACTGTACATATTTCTTTCTCCGAAATAAGGTCCCATGGTGGTCCACTGGAAAGGGGAGGGACATTTCACTCCAAATGGAGCTTTCTCTCCCACAGACAGCACTTTTTCTCAACTGCCTAAAAATGACCTCGCCCACATTCCTGTTTGAAATTCCTCAATTAGTGATCTCACTGATTGAGAATGCCAGCCCAGTTTTTCATATGTGCTGCCCATTGGTGCTCCCTGAGCAAGCACAGCCCGCCCAGTGGCTTTTTTGAATTTGGTTCACGACAAAAACGACAAAAGCTTGTCTGGAAAGACGAGGAGGTGGAGTTGCATGTTTGTCTGATGATGCACAGGCACAGTCGACCGTGATAAGCCACAGCACAGCACCCACGGGAGCACTACCAATATCCTGAGCCTCGCAGCCCTTCAGTGGCAGCGGCCAGCGGGCAGAGGAGGCTGAAGCAGACCCTCCTCTGCCCGCAAGCACTCGCTTTCTCTCTTTCTCTTCATCCACAACGTTGTAGCCTACTCTGGCTCAAATGAATAGCCTACATATGGTCATCGAACTATAACAACCTTATCCACAGTGTCGAAATCATTTAAATATTGAGCCATTACATTACGTTGTCTTCAGACTTTTGCGTTTTTACCCTTTAGACGGTAACGCGACGGTGGAGCGTTTTTAAGATTTCCACTCTGGAGGGTGGTTTCACTTTTTTGCGTTTTTAAGCCCCAAAAACGCCGTCGCCGTATAAACGAAAGGCACATCTGATAAAATATTTTTTTGTTTTCATCCGCGAGCGTCATCGTGTAAACAGGGCCTCAGTCTTTCAGGTGGAGGCACTGCAGCAATAGGCAGTATGAGAAACATAATATCTTTTTTGACCATCAAAGTATGTAAACCTATTCTAGTAGACCCTAAGAGTAAAATATGACGCGGAAAAGGAGTATAATAGGGGTTCTTTAAACTAAACAAGCAAGATATATAACTTGGTAATGATTAAGCTTTAGAGTTGCTGGTAGGCAGATTTTGTTAACTTTGGACAGAGCCAGGCTAGCTATTTCCTCCTGTTTCCAGTCTTTATACTAAGCTAAGCTAGCCACCAGCGGACTGTAGCTTCATATTTACCATACAGACGGGAGAGTGGCATGTCCTTATGTAACTCTCAGTAAGAAAGCGAATGAGCATATTTCCCTTTGTGTCAAAACATTCCCTTAACTCCAATCGTAGTTCTCGTTGGCACACAATGAAAATATATTTTAAGCCAAACGTAGCAGCGATGCTGGTTTTCTCCTCCTCGTCTACTGATTTCACACCCTGTTAGGCAAAGAGCATCTCAAACATTTACAAAGTGCAAAATTCAAAGCTGGATGTCGCTCGTGAGTTGGATGGTGCAGCTTTAAAACCAGTTAAGGAAAAGGACTGATCATGATTAACCGTACGTGAAGACCGAGAGGTGAGGCTTAATACTGAAGAAAAAATGTTGGGTCACTCCCTAAACACCTCGCATTGCTCAAATTTTGTTCTCCCACTGATCACCGAAGGAGATCATCAGATCATCCTTACAAGTCTTCACTCTGCTTTAAAAAAAAAAGAAAAAAAGAAGAGGTTTCCCTTCCCCTCCCCCCACAAGTGCAACAGAAAGCCTTAAAGAGTCAGTGGCCATAAAAGGCATCTGGATGTCCCAGAGAAGGCTGTTGGCATATAGAAGTGATGTAACTCTGGAAACACCCGAAAACATGGCTTTCAAGCCAAGAAGAGAAGGATTGGGCCGTCTCCGCCTGTTGCTGCTCTCTAAAGACAACCGGCCTGTATGGAGTTCCCTCTGAATTGCGGTGTGATTGTGGCAGTAACAGAGCAGAGACACCGGGGGGCGCTGTCTCCTGCATCCAGCCCCAAAGGTCCAGAGCATTTCTGCCTCCTCTCCTTAAACAAACCCCCAGCCACCTATAAATCTCGGACTGGCTTGATTCATTCGCTCTCGTCTCAGCGTCTGTGCTTCTACTCATCGAGGGGTTTCACTTCACAGAGTGGCGAGGACGCGTGAAAAGGATATGATGATGGAGAGAGCGGTCTGGCCCACGCCCAACACCAGAGCCTCCAGCGGTGCCATGTCCTTCCCTGCCACGCGGTACACCCCTGCCACCGCGGCGCCTGAAGGGGGGGGGAAACACATCACCAGCGTTAATACACACAGCGAGTAAACAGACGCACAAACACAGCTGACTGTCACAGCCTGTCACCATTACTGCAGATTGTCCATTCACAATGAGGACGAACACATCCGTCCTCATCTTTTCAACGTCCCGCCAGGAGTCAAGTATTCTGCACAAAAATCAGTTTTTGTGTGTGAATATTTATTAAAAGATGGTTAGAGCGTTCATGTGACCACGTTATTCAATTAACAGCCACATACTGTGTTCATGCTTAGCCTCACAATATGCTGTTTGGGTCATCGTCATGGAAACAGACAGTGAAAGTGGAACTTTTTATGAATCTAATACCAGGACAAAAACAGAGTGGCCTGATTTTGGTCCAAAACTTAACAAACGGAGAGCTTAAGTTAGATTCAAAAGCCTTAGGAATATTTCTGTCTGTGTTTTTTTGTCTGGGCTTTTGAAACTAGATTTAGGAATATTTAAAGCAAACAGTGTCAGATTACAAACTGTAATCTGTTTCCTTGTGTTATTTTTTCAGTTATCTCCTGTTTCTTTGTCAAACATATGTAAGAAGAAATCAAATTCACTCTCTTTTCTATTCTACAAATATAGGCCTAAAAAAACCATCACATACCTCTCTAAATTAACCTATATAATCCCTTAGACTCACAAATTTGCCACATAATGAAAACAGTCTAACCGTAACTTTAAAATCACAATGTGACGGCAATTATAGGTTTCTTTACTTGTGTTACCACTGTGTCAATAAAATCTGATCAAAACACACCCGCACAGATTATCAGAAACCAAGTGCCTGGGGGCTTTAAAGGGGTGATAGAATGCAAAACCGATTTTACCTTGTCATAGTTGAATAACGACAGTTTGGTGGGTAAGTAGGACATACATAGAACCTCAAAATCCCATTGACACCGCTTTCCTCTGCAAATCTCACAATTTGAAACTGCCTCTGAAAACGGGCATATCTCAACAAAGCTCATAGTTGACGTCAATGTGGCTGTACCTTATTTGGCTCTGGTCTCTACCTTTGTCACACCCCAACATTTACATAGGCTACACCACTGATCTGAGATCAGGTAGTCTTCTGAATAGGTCGAGCAGATCTCAGAAATTGTATACATTGTTCATCTGCTATTTTATCACTAAATTCACTTCTGAGACTTTTTTATGCGAGAAATCAACTATGTAGAGGTCAAATATGGGCAGTTTTACGAAAATTGACGGCTAATTGCAAATTTTGTCCGACTGGGTTACTGGACTACCAAACGCCGCTGCCCTGACAGAGCTCCAGGGCCTGCAGCTCGCTGTCTTCCAACCCGTGTGTGTGAGTGAGAGCGCGGTCAGCGAGCGTGTTACGCCCGCAATCTATTACCACAGGTTCCAGTTAATCTTATAATGGATATGTGTGTTGAGTTATTTAAACAAACAATCGGGGAAATAAATGCCTCTTGTCCGCGAGTGAGCTGGATGGAGTGCTACCAATGAGAGCTAGCTTGCCTCCTCCTAACGAGAACTCTGAAATTCACAAAAATGCATTAAATTGAAATCGGACAAAAGTGTTAGCTAAGCTTTGTAAGACCTTAGGGTAGCTGTAAAATAAGTGGCGTGACGAAATTGAAAGTGTAAATATACTATAGTTATGCTGAAAGTGTAGCTAGCTAGCCGCGATCTTTACCCATAGGATTGAAGGGACACTAGCAGCTAATGAAACCCCTCAGATTCACAAAAATGCATTAAATTGAAATCGGATGCGATTTGTGAAAGTGTTAGCTTTGTAAGACCTTAGGGTAGCTGTAAAATAAGTGGCGTGACGAAATTCAAACTGTAAATATACTATAGTTATGCCGGCAGTCGGCCAGCTCCGCGGAGCCCCGAGCCCCGGTAGTTTGGGTATGGAGCCCAGTCCGACACATCTTACCAAATTTGCAATTAGCCATCAATTTTCGTAAAACGGCCCATATTTGAGCTTTATATAGTTGATTTCTCGCATAAAAAAGTCTCAGAAGTGAATTTAATAACGAAATAGCAGACAATGTATAACATTGCAGTGTCTGAAATATGAGACCTTCTCTCTCGTCTCCAATGTATGTATATGTGGTTCGCTCACCAATCAGCGCACAGCTCATCTAAATATTCATGAGCATACCATATTTGGAAGAAAAGCTCTTGTTCCAAATAGGGCCATATTCACATATATTGGGCAATTTTTAGCCCAACCAATGTTACATACCCTATTAGGAGACCTTAAGGAACAGTATGAAATACCCTATATAATTATTCTATCACCCCTTTAAAGGTTGATGTTTTCTCTCTCTAACACTACATGACCTTTCCTTTCTTTCTGCTCGGCTGCTGCATTTGCTCTGCCACACTTTGACTTTAAGCCAGGCTGGTGTACACATGGAGGGTGAGACTGAGGGGTGTGAGTGCTCACAGTCAATAGTCTGCTCTCCCTGATTGCTACACATTAATAATAAAATGTCTTTCTATTTTAGGGGCCAGCTTGCATCTATGATGAAGAGTGATTCATACAGTTGAGCCCTGAAGAGCGCCTGCCCTACGCTCAGATAGATTTTGGTCTATTTACACATCCTGTGATCACACTCTCTTACAGAGAGTGGAATGTAATTAAATACAAAGCAAGGCTTAAATGATATCTGGTGCATCTCGTAACAGGCAGACAAAATGTGGAGTGCATTCAGATAAACAAATACAAATAAAAAGGTGACCGGAAAGCAGACAGCCAGAAAATACAGGGTAAAGCTAGAACTGGGATACAATTATCAAAATTATCAAAAATCTAACCAAATAAAATTTTGTCAAATGAAAAAAATGTTTTTGCATTGTTTATATTTCATTAGTAAAGTTGGGGGCCTCACCTAGCCTTGGCAAAGACAAATTTGTTAGAGCAGAGGCCGAATTTATATCCTGACTTATACTCCCTAGTTTGGTTTAAGGTCCATGAATGCTGCATTCTAAAATTCCCATAATTTGGCCCTATCTTGCACCCGGCGCAGCGCAAAGCCCGACACAAGTGTCTTCGCTAGTTTAAGACCAACGCAGTTGTAAATTTCCGTTGTTAAAATAGAAAATGCACCTGCGCCCATCTGTGCGCCCATGGGCATGCTGGTCTTACAGGAAGGTGTGTTCAGGTGCATTCTTGGCGTATTGCTATCTTGAGGCAGTGGAAAGTGATCGTGCCATTGACCAACAAAAACCTGGTCTAAAGTCAATAACGCAGCATTTTATTGTTATTTTAACAAAAATGCGCCTAGGCTCGTGCACAGCGCGCACACACTATGCTTGTTACACAGACAGGAACATGCAGCAGCACACAAACATGCAATAGATTAAAAATACAAATATTACAATGTGAAATAGTATTATAATATGATCTGCTCACGCGCTTTCACTTCACGCACAAGCAGATTAGTTTCTTCTCCTGAAAATCTCTCCTTCCTGCTCAGCAAATCCGGCATCATAATAGCAATGCCCCAAGGTACAAACGCACCTGGCTTTTAAAGGGAATGGGAGATGACACTCTGATAGTTTTTTTTTTCATGTTTCGCCCAAAACACACATATGATTAATAAGATACTAAGTACAACTATTTTGAACCATGTGCCTGGCGCACGGACCCTTTTTTCTGCCGTTAAACTAGCAAAAGTGGATTCATACACGCCCTAAACGCACCTGCGCCAGGCGCTTCATGCCGTGCGCTTACTGTAGATCGTTAAAATAGGGCCCTATAGCATCTTGTTGTCAGACTATCCCTGCCTTGTAGATGCCCACATTTTTCAAAAATCACAGTGCGCAGCTGAGTAGTGTCCCCATGACCAGAAAACCAGAAAATCTCAATGTGTAAAATCGCTGGCGTGCCCCTTTAAGGTTCCTGTCATTTCAGTTTATATTATGATTGTGTGGTACATTAAGTATTAATAGAAATTAATTCAATTACCACAAATTAATTTGTCAGGGCCCCTGGGGGCTTCTGGGCCCACTTTGTAATCCAGCCTTGCAGGTATCATGTTGGCATTATTTCTTAACATTTCTCAGCCCTAATGTAATGTTGTGACAGAGTTTAAATACTGAGGCTACATTACTGCACGTACATGTTCAGTCATTATTTTGGGTGTACATATTTTGTAAATGCACCAATAGCCACCCGTAATTTATAATATCACATTTTTCTAAATTGAGATATTGAATCTGGCCAAGAACAACGAGATATTTGATTTTCTCAATATCACCCAGACATAGTTGAAGCTTCCTGTGCTACATAAACAAAAAGAAAGGTAAACAAGTAAACACAAGAGTCTGAAATCTTTCTGTCAATTCCTGTCTTCCCCCCCAGTATAACTGGACCTACTGGTGATGACGCCTCCGGAGAGGGAGGCCAGGAAACCCACGCTGACCAGAACCAGGGTGATGAGGCGGCCCCTCTTGTGGCGCTGCAGCATGACCAACATGAGCAGCCCCACCGCCCCGTAGACGAAGAGGGAAGAGAACAGACACCACAGGAACACCCAGTACCACATCTCTGACAGGGGAAGAGAAAAAACACATCAGATACAGCCTGAAAACATAAAAGTACAATAAGAAACATGCGTGTTTTCCAAAGATTTCTGACTGAATAGATGAGCGATTTGATAGCTTAGATTCAGAAGTCCATCAGCGATATATTTAAACTTTAAGTCAAATAACATTGGTAGAATGTAACTCAGTCCATTTAATAAAGTACTGTAAGTACTGTACTGTACTGACATACTATTTTGATGTACATTACATTTTATGCTGCTGTGTTACAAACTGCAGTTGTGGATTTTTGAGATATGGAAATTAGCCAGGATGGAAGATTCTAATCAAAGTTGCATTAGGGGAAATGTAGGATCCAACTTGATGGCAAGTCCAACAGTAAATTACTGCATTGCCCCTTTAAGTAAAACTGGAGAGTAAATTAATGATCCTGAAGGTTTTTCTTTACATTGAAGAATAGGATAAATATTCCTACCCTGGATAGGTAAAGATAAAATGTCCTTGTCATGCAAATTCAAAGATGTCATTGCTCAGAAAGAATGCTATCCTTCTGCGTAGGCCACTGGGAGATTTCCTGATGCAATTTTACAGATTTATACATAACAGACCTTGTTTGAGAGCATATTGCATCTACAGTACAGATCAGCATGCACAGATACAGATTATCTTGGATCTACACACGTCTGTGAGGGAGGATTTCAATTTACAGCCGCCACAATCTAAGTCAGGGCTCATCGAGGAGGCAGCCGACCATGGTAATGGACCTGAGGTCGTGATGTATAAAACCGCTCCGAGTGAGATTTCACATGAGCTGCAGGAAGCTAGACATTAAGCAGTAAATGGAAAAAGCTCGTCAGAAACAATAGCTCACAGTTGCCTTTTGTGAACGTATTCAGCTGGACTGTAGATGAACAATTCCACATTGGTATAGAAGCTCGACCAAATCAGAGGTCATGCCCATTCAAAATCTCTCTCATCCTCTTGCTTCTCGTCCCTCTTTCTTTCTTTATATTTAAGAAACCGGCTTTACATAAAGAGCCCTGGCCTAATTGCACTTCACCAGCAAGAGGCCTCACTTTGAACCACTGGCACTGTGGGAGCAAGGACAAGCCAGCTGGCCATAGATTATTCTAGAAGAAAAGATGTCGACATAAGAAGAATGACCAATCCAGAAGACAGGAATGTTGTGTAAAAAGCCCCAAGCCTGTCTTGTTTGGATGACAGGATAAATGTGACATTGTTGTGTGGTGTATACATCTGAAGACCCAACTCTATTACAAAGTATTTTTCCAGCCCAAAGGGGGCTCTGTAGCATAGCCATAAACCTAGTTATTCCACAGTCGACTGAGCGCCTATATCTATTTATTGATCCGGTAATCAGCTGTCGAGCTGGGTGGAGAGAGACATGACAGCACAGTATCACAACGGCTCTTTGTCCTGCATGACTGGGCACGACAGATCACGCTGCTGCATCACTGCCGTCTTTCTACAACCATCGCCTTCCATCGGAGCAGGAGAGGAGGGAGATGTCTGTGACGAGACAGGGGATATACGTGTCAGAGAGATGTTTCTTTCCATTCTGCTAATTATGATTCCTCCCATCCTCCGCTCCTCCATTCTCCGGCCCGTGACCTGGAAATCGATTGAGGTCCGCCATCGTCAAGGATGTCCCAATCATTTAAATGTGTCTCTGAAGAGACACGGAGAGAGGAGGCTCCCAAACTAGCTTGTGCAACGTTCAGGTCATATCGTTCAGAGTGTGAGTATGAGCAGCCGAGTGGGAAATACTGTTCACGTCAGCCTCATATCAGGAATTTCTTAAAGCTGCGATATCTCCCACTTGGTGAAAGGAACTACAGAGGGGCCAACAAACAAAGCAGTTACATTAAAACAAAATCCAATATTAACACTGACACATTTAACATAGTTTGCTTGTATCTGGTTTCACTTGTTAACAAACTGCTACAAATATGTTACACTGAGCAATGTGGGCACAACGAAAAGTACCCAGAGAGATCCAACCTGCTCCATTAGGATTTCCTCATCAGATCCCGGCTGTACAGGCCGCGAGGCAGGGCATCTGTCGCACAATTTAAGCCTCAAGGGATTAACACAATGCTCAACACAGGAGCAATATAGGGGCACAGGAAGCAAGCCGTGTCCCACAAACCCCAACTCTGTCATGTCCTGTGTCCAGCACCACCGGCACCCTGAGCATTGACTTAAGTGCAATATTAAGATACTTGTTTACTTGACTTTTTTCATTTTATGCTACTCATATACATCTACACCACTTCATTTCAGAGACAAATATTGTACTTTTTACTGCAAAACATTTAACTGACAGCTATTAGCTACTAGATACTTTTCAAATTAAGATTTCACATACATACACATATGATAAGCTTATACATTGCATTATCAAAGAATAAACCAGTGGTTCCCAATGTTTTTGGATTGTGACCCTTGGCAGCCAAAAACATTGTCACATTTCAGATGTTTATGAGTTGTGAGCAGTTCCACCATTGAGAGATTCACCCTCTAAACTTCTCAGATGGTTAGATTTAAATTCAGTTTGAAGCTCCAAGAGGTTGAATTACCTAAAATGTTAGGACTGGATTGGACTGGATTCCAAAAAAGAAAAAAGAAAATCATCTTTCCTCCCCAAATAATCATCTCACGCCCTATACTGGGAACCACTGGACATGGCTGTTAATAAAGTTAAATCTAGCATATTGACCAGCTACAACAATTAATTAATGCATCAGTATTAACAATCTAATTATGTCAGATAAAAAAAATCCATTAGTCACAGGTGCCATTTTTCTGAAGAACAAGTACTTTAACTTTCATAAAGCACATTTTGCCAATTACACTTTTGCTATGTTTACTTTGGTTTTGAATGCAGGACTTTTTCTTGTAATGGAGTATTATTACATTATGATATTGGTACTTTTACTTAAGTAAGCGATCTGAATACTACCTCCAGCACAACCGTTGATGGGTGGGGTCTTACACTGACACCCACTGAGAACCAAATTACAGTAAAATCTGTCTTTGGTTGATAAATTGGTAGCAGTCACCTGCCATACTGGCTGCTATAACATTTAAAACAACATTTAAATAGTTAAAGGGATTCCTGTTGCACTTCTTGATGAATTACAAGCTTGGTGCAATCAAGATTTAAATTAACAACTAGAGAGAGGAAAGGGTGAAATGGGGTGAAATGTTTCAGTGAAAAAACATGGCTCGTTATTTACTCTGGCTGATAAAATTACTCTTGGCAGGTCATTTTTTTCAGTTTAGCAGACGCTGGAAGCTGAGCTGAACATTTAATTTCAGGGAACAGCAGTGCAGGTGGTTACAACTACAAAACAGCACCTATGGGCTGAGAGATGTGCTCGTGCTGTGTCATGTTCAGAGATACAAAAACAGTCAAGGCACCACATTAACTTCTACTAATCCTCAAATACAGAACGAGGTCTTTGTCCACACGGCAGCTTTAGAGCTCGCCTGTCAACAGTGAAGCATAAAAAAAGCAGGGGATCATGTTTTTTAGTCACTTAATAAGAGGTCAGAGTTTCTGCATGAGCACACAGGCCGCTGCAGAACATGAACAAGTCAAAGTGGCAGGACTGCAGGAGTTCATCCATCAGGAGGAAGAATGATGGATTTGTCCCGGTACAGGGAGATGGAGAGAGGTGAGATGTGGCCGGCTGGTAGTGATAAAGCTAAAACTGTCTTCATCTCTTTGTCCCGAAAACTGCACAGTGAATCCAGTATAGTCTCAGCTCAAGACAAAAGGTTTGCAGTCAGAGTCACTCAGTTTTGAACCTCTCTGCTTGACAATTTGAGGCTTACAGAATCACATACATCTTTTAGATTACTTTTTTAAAAAGCCTTTTATTAATGTTAGCCCAATGTTTATTTATTTTACGAATTTTATTTTATTCTATTTCATTCTCTTCGCTTTTATTTGCTGGATTGCATTTATTTGTTCTACTGTAATGTTGTTTTTCCTATGTAAGGCACTTTGTAGCTGTTTGTAGCGGTTTATTGACGTACCGACATTGTTAATATCCTGCTGACCCTAAATTTACTCTTATCCAATCAAGCTTTTTAATAAATTAATAAATAAAAATTGGGGGGCTCGCCTCAATTACAAGAAAACATATTTTTGGGGATTTATGTGTCTTCTTCTTGAAAATATTTCCAATAAAAACTCTTCACAGTGAGGACTATGTATTATCCAACGTGACAGGGAAATTATCTCTGGAAAGACAGAGCTTGAACTATTTTATTGTAACTTTTCTTAACACAGTTGCATTCACCTGCACTAAACATCTCAGATTGATATTTTAACCTGGGAACATAAAACTAAAACTATTTTGCCATGTTATCTAGCCATGTAGATGTTTTTCATAACTTGGGTGAACCAACCCATTGAAAGTTGACTTTATAGAAACATAAAGCTTGCAAATAAAAGTCTGTTTTCTACACAATACTGTAGCTCATATATATTTGCAAACCATAAAGCAAACTATGTTCCTTTTATGGTTTGCGGAAGTGAAACTGCTGCAAGCACACAAATCATAAACAGGAAATCCATTTGTTTAAGCAACTCCCTAGGGCCTCAAAGAAAGGGCAAAGGGATATCAAAAGTTTACATCTTCTTAAGGATTGCTCTTGTTGTTTAGGGCTCACACACTCTCTCAACCCCGTGTCCTCATCTCATGTATCAGGAGGTCGTTTTTCACCTGGTTGGTGGTTGAGGGGGAATCAGGTGGCAGTTTTGTGCACCAGCTGCTTGCTGAAGTCCAGCTCCTCACAGCTTTTCTATTCGCTGCTGCAACTCTGCTTCCGCAAACTTCTATATGCGCTGCGGCTTTTTGCTGAGTCAGCATCATTAACTACCTTCTTTTTTTCACTCTTGCTTGATGTGTTTCTCAACACAGGATGTCAGCTGCATTTCATGAGACGGGTCTGTGCCAACTCGTCTATGACCACATGTCCGCCTCCGCTTCATCCTCCCTCTGCAAGGAGGAATTCAAGAATGTCTATAATCTTGTGTTTATGAGACAGAGCAGTCCTGTTGTTCCTGTATACATCACCCCTTTTCCCCTTCATACATTAAGCAGTGAGAAAATAATAAAAGAAAATCTTCTAACAGATGGTGGCGGCAATTTTGTTCTTGCTGAGGAAGTTCGGCCTGCCTGTACAGGAAGAGATAAAATGCCCACATACTGCTTTTGTTGCTCCTACTTTCTTTTTTTATTTCATGTGGACTTGACTGTGACCGTGTCTCAACACCCAAGATTGTCTCCCTCGAAGCTCCTTAACATAGATCCTTAAGAAAAGGTGTGAATCATCATCGTTACCTGAGAAAGAATATCTATTGTAGAAACACTGTCAATCGTGTCCATGTGAAAATCAGCTTGCAGGATTTTTTCCTTTTTGTGGTGTACATCATTGCTGACAGCAACTCTGAAGGATCCCCTTACTATGCTGTCATCTGTATCATGATGCTCCAACCATATTTGCAGCTTATTAATGCATACATACATTAAAGCTTTTATTGCCTGACCCTACCATTCAAAAGCACATTGAAAAAAGTCCAGACCATCTCAGACAGATGCCCAGAGTTGATGATGCTTCCTCTTATTGCCCCTTGATTACTGGACTGCAAGACAAAGGGAGGAGGAGGAGGGAGGAAGGGAGGGAGGGAGGAGGGCTACACTTCATTTACTACACAATGAAGGCGTATTCACGCAGCAGAAAGATTAATTAGCCCCATGGTGTGATTGCTTTCATGTCATCCACTGACTCCGCACGCGTGGACAGAGGAGTGGCATTTTTATTGTGGCCCGGCCGGCATTCGCTAGCTGTGGAGAGGGCTGAGGTGGTACAGATGCACCCCCCGCTTCCCCCCCCCAAACCCCCTCCCCCCACCCCACCCCACCCCCCTTTTTCACGGGAACAGCTGGCTATGCCTTTTCTGCTCACTAAGCATGTGAGGTGAAAATGTCACACATGTAGGATTATTCTGCTTTAAATGGACGCGCTAAAATGCCGGCATAGGAGACACAACTATACAGTAACGTTACACACTGATGGCAAAGACTTGTGCGTAAACAACTGAACACATGAAAACAGAAATACGGCACCTTTCATTCCGCATACCTGTGAAGTGTTGCAGCGTCGTGCCTTGCACCCAAAGGCTCAGCACTTGCTGCACCGACAGATTAACAGAATAATCCCTGTTTGTTGTCATGTTTCTGCCGCCGCCTCTACCGCTGCCACCGCCCGGGTTCGCACTCCTCTTTATCGAATAGCTGTACTTGGCTTTAGACGAAGGCATGGAGGAGACCGGGGTGGCATGGGATGAGGCGACTCTCCCCGGAGCGGCTCGCCTCTACCGGTGCCTCTGCTTCGGCTTGACGTCCGTCTCCGCTCCGGGAAGGGTAGAGCCCCTGGCTGGTCGGTTCATCCTCGATGGTATAGGTGTGGAGGCCATGATGGGGATGGCAGCGGGAGCGCAGGCAGGCAGACGGACGGTCAGCTCGTCCTACATCTGCTAGCCCGGCTACATAACCCTTAAAGGGCCAGTCGCCTGCTTTGTAAATGGGTGGTTACCGTTTACGTTGACACATCTTCGGCTTACTAACGTCGCTTCATGAATGAGGAACAAAAGAGAGGACAGGGGCGTTTGCGCAGAAATGTGCGTAACGTCGCTTGGATAGCGGTAGAATGTCACGTAGCAACGTCATCACGGTACATTGATTACCCATTGGCTATTAATCAAATACTAATTATCTTCACAGGCCTGCGTGTGGTTGTTACTAGCTAAAAATAACATCTTCATTAATTGAATTCTTTTACCCTATGTTTTTACCCATAGACTGTATAAAGTATATGTTTCACAGAGCCATAGAGATATAAACGTCTTTCTCTATCACTCTGCTTCAACAGTTAGCTAGCTAGCTAGCTGGTGACCAGCCAAACAATGTGGTTGCTAAGCGACAGACAAGAAATTATGCATGGCTAATTTATTTGCACAGGTGGCATGAGCTTTTCCAACAGAACGTGACTCAGCCAATCAAAACTGAGGACCACAAATGTGGACTACATATATATGAGGCTATATGTGTGTGTGTACATATATGTAATGTGTGTTTATTGATTTGTCATTTCAAAAAATTCAACATCAAAATCAAATGAAGTGAAGTGCCAGCTACTACCAGGGCGTTGCCCATGAGAACGAATGGATGCAGGAGCTATCCGTGGTGCTGATTGGTTCACCCCAAAACGCCTGTTATAATAATAAATAATATGACAGGATGGATCTGAGCAAGGCACAGAGGAATGGTGATTCTTAGTTGCAGGTTTTAGGGGGAAAATACTAAACATGACCAAAGGTTTCAATTGAAGAATAATAAGCCTAAATGTTGAACTAAATCCAACATTTTAAGCTGGACTACAGTAAACCTCACAGAGCACGTAGCATACCTCAACAAAGACAGTGTGAGAATTGACTTGCTCTGTCAGCCCCACTAGGGTTTAGACAGAATCTAAAACAGATAAAAGCTATTTTAAATAGTGTGAAGCTTTACACTTATGTGACATCTTTTTCTCACATGGTTGAGTGTCAGAAGGAAAAATGAAAAGTTGCATGTGGGAAGGCAGGGAACCTGAGTGTTATGTAGACACTGAATGTTCTGGAACATTTCTCTGAGGGTTCAGTATTTTAAGAAGTGTCCCAGTTCAGAAGTATGAGGGCGAGGAAACATTTGACATTTGACATCTTTTGCGTCTGTAGAATTTTCACTAAATGCAAAGGTTAACAAAGTGGGTTTTAATAGGCTGCTGGATCATACAGGAATTTATACACACTCACATCTCCCTATAAATTCAGCTAAGAGGGGCAATACCATATATATTTTTCTTACATGCCAGACATCTTCCATCTTCATTTTAGTGTTGCATATATATACACATATACATATACATATATATGTATTGTAGTGGCTTCTTTGCAACCTCCATAAGCTGCCGAGAGGCTGAGTCAGGGAACAATCACCTGTATGACGCGCCATAATTCAGATCCACTCTGAGATATGCTTTCAACTTTTTATTGTTCGTTTGAAAGTCGGAAAAAATATGAATAAACAAAAACCAATTGCCTGAAAAATAATGCAAAAGGTGAACGTAAATGTGGAGAAACTTGCGATCAACAGAAAATGCAAAAACCCAAGCTCACCCCCTCTCTAGCCTCCGCCATGCAGGTGTCCAGGTGTATAAATAGACTGTTTATTGTGAGACCAAACCCCATGACGCTCTACATTATATATATATATATATATATATATATATATATATATATATATATATATATATATGAAGAGTTAATTTGCTAAATAAGGCCATTCTTGAAATGAATAAACCAACACCAGGTTGATTGATATTCCCTGGAGTGCAAAAACAAAAAAGCAAAACAGGGAAATAGAGAAAGAAGTGGCGATATGTGTTTTCGCAAATTAACCCTTCATGTTTTTCTTTTTCAGACTTTGGCAAACGTCTTTTGGTAGTGGACTTGATTACACGACACACGCAAGTCTGCTAATTTATTTGTATATTATATGGGAGTTTAATAAAAATAATGAATGCTTGTAAAGGTAGAAAATGCATTTACATTTCTGGTTAGTTAAAATTATGGTTAACTGTGATGTAAAGTGTGTGAGATTTGTTTTAAATGGGCTAAAACATTCAAAACCACCGGTATGATTCTTTAAGTGCAAAACAATCCTGTGGAAATGCTTTCACCAGAAAGTGAAATCAAAACTGGTGAATATGCTTTCATCTTCTCCTGTAGACATCCAGTTTCATCACAACTTCTTTTCAATAACCTCTTGCATCGTTATCTGCCCTGAGGGCTTGAAAGAGACTGACTCGTCTGAGGAAAAAGTTCAGGCAAGATGTTGAAGATGAAAATTTTACTTTTGTTTTTACTTTAAACTTAAAAGCATTGATGGTATTTTTATGCTGCAATGTGTTGTTGGCAAGCATCTCTCCGTGTGATCATTAGTGAAGCCTGCTAGTCCCTTACTGTAACTATGAATCATACAATGGACATCAAAAATCATTTCTTGCATATTTTATTCAACGACTACTCATCACTAGTTATTTTTTCACATACATCACACAAAATAAAGAAGCAATGGAAGCATTCTAATGTTATTCCTGCTTTGTATTTTATGGTCAGCATGGATTTACATGCACTATTCTCTGTGAAACACAACAAAAGAAAAAAGATTTGCTATCTCACTGTAATACACTGACAGCTGGTCTTTGGGGGAACCGGCAGACAAGACAGCAAAGAGTCATTGAGGGCAATGCTTGGTTTGCAAAGCAAATGTCAACCTTTGTTTCCTGTAAAAGCTGGACTTTTCAAACAGAATCCACCAACAATGCACCACCATGAAATTCTTTAGAAAGCCTTTTTTCACTTGACACTTTACAGAAATAGTTTCAACCGGAGATCGTTCACATGGGTCCATAGTCAGAGTTTAGAACATTTTGTTTAAGAACATTTTCAACAGTTTGATCAAAGCATGTCAACTTCAAATCATTATATAAAAAACATTCATCAAACCTGGAAAAGGTATTGTGTGATGATGCTGAATCAACAGGTTGTAATCATTTGGCACCACTACTTTGCCAAATCAGTTTTTGTTAAAGTACTCAGATGACTCAACTCTACTGACCTTGTGATGACCCTACACTGTATCAGGGCAATGTGGATTGGTTAGTTAAGTGGTGTGATAACAATGCTCTCATTATTAACACTGTGAAGACAGAGGAAATCATTTTTGCAGTAACCCCGAATTGTCAACTGTCCTCAGTGAAGATTCATAACTCAGAAATCAGTCAAGTCTCGGTCTATAAATATTTGGGTGTCATGATAGACGAAACTCTCTCATGGACTTCTCATATAGAATTTATCTGCAAAAAAATACAACAGCGTGTTTATTTTCTCCGTAGATTGAGATCCTTTGGAGCTAGTAGCCAAATTATTTCTTTGTTTTTCACATCAGTAATTCAGAGTATCATGCTCTACTGTAGTACTACTTGGCTAAGTAGCCTATCAGTTAAAAATAAAACAAAGCTATGCAATCAGATTAAAATTTGCTCAAAGATTATAGGACTACCTGTAGCACACTCCTTTCAGGAGGCTCACAATAGGGGCTTTCCGACCGGAGGGATTTTTGCAGTTCTTAGAACTAAACATTCCTAGAACACTTTTTTCGTCGTGTTCCGACAGGAAAAATTTGGGGATTTTTAAGTTCCTCTGGCCTCAGTAGCGTACTTTTTTAACTCCTACTTCAAAGCAGGGTCTTTTCCCTTTTCCCTTTTCCTAGGTGTACTTCATTGGTCGAACAACCAACAACGGGACATTTTTAACAATTTTCATTTTATTCATCATTAAATTTGCTTCCGACAACGTTTTAGGCGAGAAATTAACTGTTTAGATTTCGATTATAGGCAGTCTTGCGAAAATTGATACTGAATTGACAATTTGCTTCAAAGTTTTCGGAGTTCAGAAGCTCCATCAAGTGAGGCGACAGCCAGCAGGCGCCTGCCCCGGCTTCTAGCTCGTCGCTCGGCCAGTCTTGCTCAGACACCTCGCAGTAAGCTGGAGGTCTCTCAGACCGCTCTCGTAAATAAGAGGCTTTTATTTCGCCGTTGACGGTTCGTTTGTTTAAATATCACAACACATGTCCATCATAAGATTAACGGGAACCTGTGGTTAACTGTCTTTTCGGAGTTAAACTCCACAAGCGTGTCCTGCGGCTCTCCGGCCGTCACACACACACACACACATGTCCACAGCGCAGCAGCAGGCAGAGGCGGGGTCTGTTCCGAGTATAATAAAGCCCCGTCTGTGTTGAGCAAAACATTACGTGAATTATTACGAGAATGGACGTGCAGTTAATATAGGAAAAGTGCACAAGTATTAGCATCATTTGTTGTTGTTGTATGTGGCGCTAAGGTCTAGTGACGATGCTATAAAGACCGTTGCCGTGCTTGCGTCACTCCCTTACCCCTCCTACCAGTCCCTATGGCCACTTGGCCAGTGGGAATGCAAACGGAAAAAAAGATTTTGGGGGAGAGTAGTTCTTAGAACTGCTTAGAAGTGTACTTTTCCTCTAAAAAGTACAAGTACTATCCGGTCGGAAAGCACCTAATAATAGTATGCTTAGACTGGCCAGAAATATTTCAAATGACTCTTCACATTGTGAATTTCAGCTTCTGCTTTCAAGCAGACGCTTTAGAGTTCATTCTTTTAATCGCATCAGACTTAAAAACTCTTTCATACATCAATCTATCCTATTGTTAAACCAGCTACATTAAATCCAGTGCAATACTTATTTCAGGGATATACGTCTCCAAGACATTGTCTGTGTGTATGTCATTTTTTTGTTGTTATACATGTTTTCTTTGTTTTTCCTACTTGGAAGTTTATGTCATTTGTGGTAATTTTTCACGTATGTCTGTTGGTGTTATTAAGCTCATGTATGCTTGTATGTATGTGTATGTTCTCTTTTTTTATACGAGCGACCCGGTGATGCACAAAGAATTTCAGCCTTGGCTGACAATAAAGTTGTATCATATCGTATCGTATCGTATTTGTGTAAGAGGACATACAATCAATACTTCAAAATAAAAGTTTATGAGGGGTGTCAGTCCAAAAAAACAACATACATTTAATAACAAATGTTAAAACAAAGTATGGTTTTTAGAGTAAAAACTTGTGTATCAGTATCAGTGTATCATTTCCGTATGTTGTTACTTCCCTTTTTTTTGTCTTGAGTTTTTTTAAATTATGGTTCTATATAGAAAATATCTGTATCACAAGCTAAAGCATATCCCCTACAGCCTCTCTGAAGTATTCCTTTTGCATTTATACCAAAGGGGGGAATATGAATTCTCAGTACTGTTTCAGTTTTTTATTGGGGAAATTGTGATGTGGAGGAACGTCAGGGTGAAATGAACTGTGTTGAGAGAGGTGGAGATACATGGGTGGGGAAGATGAAGGAGCAGACACATCAATGGTCGTGGCAGTGGGATGAAAGAGTCCTTTGACTCTTCCACAGCTTTGCTGCATCTTTGAATTGATCTCAACTCTCTCTGTGTTTGGATCTGAGAACAAAAGATGTGTTTACTTTTAGTTTACTGTCAGCTAATAACCACAAATACAAGCTGTGTGTGTTTTTCCCCCTATCCCCAAGAGAATCGACTTTTCTTATTGAAGTAGGGGATTTCCAGCACATGGAAAACAAAATAATAAAGTTATTAACATATGAAATGCCGTCTGTGTCATTTTGATTTAATGAACCACTGACTGAATGCTAAAATAAAGGTCAAATAAGAATTAGGTCAAAACATAATTAATAATCCTTGCTGATTAAAATGTCATGAAAAACGCCTCCCTGTTTTGAAATAGTATCCCAATTGGAAAACTGCTTGCTTTGATCAGTTAGATGATTCCTTCACATGGCCAGTAGGTGGATTCCTTCTCCCATTTTTCTAACATCTCCTTTCCTGTAGTTTTCCATAACAGAGCTGCTTCTCTTTTCCAACAATCACGTCCATGTTTAGGTATTGGCAAAAGAAAAGAAAAAAAATGTCAGTGAGTTAGAAGGTGATTAAAATTACAATGTATGACTACTTTCAGCGTGACAAAATGTTGGTATTTGACTCTTGATTCACTCTCATTATCTTGGTGTGTGTGTGTGTGTGTGTGTGTGTGTGTGTGTGTGTGTGTGTGTGTGTGTGTGTGTGTGTGTGTGTGTCACCAAGCAAAAGCTTTACCACATCTGTCATTGCATACTTTTGAAATGTCAGTCCCTGCTTTTGAAAAACTGCAAAAGCCATGTGAATCCCCTTTTCCATGAGGGGTCCTTGACAAATGTTTTTGTCTCAAATGGGGATTTTTTTGGGGGGGCAACATGAGACGTCACTGTATCCTGGACAGATTCATGCTGGCATTGTGCTCGCCCACAGAGTTACCCCGAGGTTCTGTACAGACCTGCAGCATTTTGGACCTATTATCTGAAGTTTTTTTTGATCTCACGTATATATTGAGCCTATTGTGTTCATTTTTGCCTCGGTGTAACTGAATCTCTTGGGTGAGATATCTATTCATCTGCGGGTGCTGAGGTCTTTCAGTCATCAGTCTCTAACCATCTTTTCTCTGCCCCCCTCAGGCAGAAGGCCTTGACTCAGGTGAATCACCAGCAAAGCCCCCTCATCTGGCTAACATCCCTGTCACAGTGAGGACATTAACTGGAACCAGTTGGCTGTGATGATGACTCAAAGTACTGCTGCCTTACTGTTACACAAAGACATTCAGTTTTCTTCCATCTGTGTCTATTTTCTTCTTTTGGTCTATCTTTGGATGACCATCTTTTTTCAGTCATAAAAATAAGTTAAATCTCTCAAGGGGCAATTTGAGGCAAGCAATTTTGCAAACACAGAAATACATAAACAATCCATTTACATGGATAAAAATAAGCATAAAACACAAAGAAATGATAACAAAAATGTTGAAATACACAAGAGGTTAACAACAGTGGTGAATCCGTATCTGCAACTGCATTTATCAATCTATACACAAAGTAAATTGACCCTCTCTTGTGTTGCGACTGTCCACAAATCTTACGCTTCTGGAATAAAACAGAACTTCCCGATCACATTCACTTAAAGGAATACTCCACATTTTGGAAAATAAGCTTATCTGCTTTATTGCAAAGATGTAAAGGAGAAGAACCCCCTAGAAAACGGCTAATTGTCGCCTTTACACTTTTACACAGTTTTTCAGGCTAGCTGTTTCCCTCTGTTTCTATTCTGTATGCTAAGCTATGCTAACTGCCTGCTAGCTTAACGTTTACCATACAGTCATCAAACACAATTCACAAGTATTTGTAGGTCTGGATGATTTCAACACTGCCATAAAAAACTGTTGGAAGACTGAAGTGTGTGGGTGAAACAATCTGTTATTTAGTTTTGGATCAGCAGCCCACAAATTCTTACATTAATTCATTAAATTGAATTGATCTGACTGACCCTTTCACTAGCAGTACCAACTGTATGCCTAACAAACGTTTAAAAAAAAAACACACTATAACTCTATTAGTTGGTGCAGTACTGGTGCACAAATCTAAAGTCAAACAGAGTTCACAAGGGCTGGCGCTCTGATTCCCTTTTGTAGTGAGAACAAGGTATTCCCAGAGACTCAGAAGCCGGGTTATTGTAGCTCACCTTTGATGGCTCACTAAAGGCAGGTGTTCACAATCACATTTTAAACAATGACTGTGTTTGAAGTGGCACAGGTTATACAGAGAGAGCGAATAGCGGTTTGATCTCCCTTTGGCTCTATATGAAAATAGCTGCACCTGAGAGACCTAGAGCTTGACCACAACCAACGGCTATACCAGCATCTGACAAAATCTGCCCCCAGGATGTCTTGATGTTTTCTTTTCTTCTTTTATGTTCTTATAAAACCCAACCTCTTGATGATGATGGTGATTTGAGGACTTTTGGCAATAAAATACCCCCCTTTGAGATATTTTAGTTTTTAGTTCTTCTTTTTGTATCCTGGGAAATTATAAAAAAAATTACACAAATAATTAACAGCTATGTATTGGTAATTTATTGCAGCGAGTGGTAAAAGTCAGGGTTTATGTGATTAGAGGGATCTTGTCCCTTTGAAGGGTTACATCAAAACAAGTGTTGAATGACCACTCATGCCGCTGTTCGACTGTGGGAAACTCTGAGTCACATCCATATTGCTTGAGGCAATGTAATTCTGATGAAAGACAACTTACTGCTTAGATATGTTTAGCTAAGGCTCAAGACTCGAGCAGTGTGGATGAGTCACTACAGAGAGGACGAGCTGCTTCATGTTGCTGCATGTGGGTGGATCTAGTCTTTCATTGAGAGAAACCTTTCCTCAGGTCACACATTTTCTGTTTTGGTCAATGGGAGTTAATCATTATGGAGAAGTGTAATTTACTTGTCTCCTTAATAAATTTTTGCTTTGATGGGTTATATCCTATTGCAGAGGAACAACAACACCACATTGTTTGTGATGGCAAAAAGAGCAAAAGTGTTTGAGTTGTAAGTAAAAAAACAGCTGAAATAACTTTGACAGGAAGTCAAAAACTAAACTTTTAAAATAAGATGATTAGTAAGTTTATTTAAAGTGCATACTCAAAGGTGTCGCTGCGAGGCTGCACAAGGCACTAGTAGGCCACAACTTTGAGCTAACTTTGAGTCAGTATACTAACAATAACAATGCTAATGTGCTAATATTTAGGTACAATATATACCATCTTAATTTACTATGTTAGCATGCTATTTTTTTGCTAATTAGCACAAATCACAAAGTGCAGCTGAGATATCAGCTGAGGCTGATATTTGATCATAAACAAAAGAGTTGGACAAATAAAAGTTTGGATCCAAAATTGCCGCTAGATGAAAAGTTGAAGGATCCCGAAAGTTCACACAGCTCATCCTGAAGGGGACATGAATACTTGTACCAAATTTCATGGCAATCCAACATTGTCCAGACATTTCACTAAAACAAACAAGACAGAGAGTCTACAGTCGTGCTCTAGAACTGATTGCTAACATATAATAATGCTAACATTGCGATGTTTAGCAGGTTTAATGTTAGCAATGTCACAACGTGACGTGAGGTTTGGGTGTTAGCATGCTAACATTTGCTAGTAAGCACTAAATCAACACTTCTTGAGACACACTAAAAAACAAGAAAGTCTCATGGTGGTGCTAGTAGAAAAAGTCAGGGGATCACCAAATTCATTAGGATTCATCATTTGGGGAACATGAATGTCTGTACAAAATTGCATGACAATAAAAAAAAAACTGAAGATTTAGAGCAAGATAACTGGTGAGTAAGTAAAGTATAGTCACAGATGTCTTCATGCATGTTACAAATTTAGAAGAAAAAAAAGACAATGTTTAAAAAAAACTTGTATAATATTAAAAGAACAGTAATGCAACAAAGGCAGCATGGTCTGTTTCTGCCCTGTAAAATGCAGTGTAGTCAGCCAGTGTATTCATACAAGGAAGCAGCAAAAATCTGAAACTTCACTTATTCTAACTTAATTCTCCTCTAGAGGCCTATATCCATCCCAGGGTCACTATAACTTGTCTGGAGAGAGGGGGGAAAAAGGAAAGGGATGGATGCCAGCAGCATGTGGGTGATGCAGACAAGTTTAACACTAAACTTTCCAGAAGCATAAATGTTCCCGGCACGTTTTGAGTCAGCCAAGCAGCCAAAAACCATCCAATCCCAGCAGGCCTATCAGCGTCTGGGATCTGGCCTTACAGATCCTTCTGTAGGAGGGGGAACTCAATGACCCAAATAAAACTGCTGTGTAGATTACACTCAGCCTCTAAGGACACTGTGCTGTTTTCATCACAGTCCAGGTAAGATATGAAATGCGACAGACTGTGCTGGTTTAACACCAGCGGAACTCAATGCTCAAACAAATGACCATGAGGCATTTATGGTCTCCACTGATTAGACGTTGTGACAAAAAGCTCTTGAATTACCAGCAAAGACCGTCACCGAGATAAGAGCCCTTATGTTTTTGTTGTCGGGGTCTAGGAGAGAAGATGAGAATGATTTTGATGACAAATACCTCAGCAGCATCCGTATCACCAGCAAAGAATGTGTCAGAGTTTTATCAAGTGGATAGACTCAATAGACACTAGACAAACAACGGTACTTAGAGGCACTGTAAACAGTGTGACGCTGTTGTGCTCCCTCTTTGTCCCTGAATAAAAGAGTGCCATTTCTTTGTCACAAATGCAAGCTTCTGCCTAGACTACTACTATTTATGTGTTTTCAGGAGGAACCAATCTGGCCTCTGAACTGAATCCACTGAATCACCATTGTCAGTGACTGAATAATTTTTTAGGCGTGGAGCTGCTGTGGCTGAGCTATAATACAACGTACCTTACTTTCCTTGTTAAACCCTGCCAGCCCATAATGGTTTTCTCTGCTTATTATTAATAGGAGTTATCATATTTTTTCTTATGAAACCAAAATAAATTTGCATTGTACATTAAGCCTTTTAAAATCTATAAGATTTTTTACTATGAGGCCCAGCCTAAATAGGATTTTATTGTTACATAAGATCAAAACTTAATATCTGTATAACACTATAGAGACGGTGACATCTGGCAAATAGTCTTCCTGATACATAGCTTTATTGTTTTACTAACATATTAAACATATAGTGATACATACATGGGTATTTTACCCTGGATTGAGGCGATTGAAGGTACAGACCTACAGGTATGGACATATATTTTGGTAACACTTTGGCAAGATTCTGTTTTATATTTTTAAATTAAATGTTAACTTATGAAAAAAGCCTCAAAGCACCCAGTCAGTCCTACGTTTATCTTACTAAAGTGACAGACACAGTCACTTGTCTCAGAGATGCCATCTTCACTGATAAGCCAGTCTATCCTTACAGATAGAAAAACTCCACCACACAACTTCCTGTCTACCTTTTCCAACCAGACGAAGACAATTTATCTTTCAGAATTACTTTATATTACATACTGTGGGTGTGTAGCTTACCTAGTTACAGTATAATAAGCACATATTTACACTTACTTAGTTATTTACAGTACACACAGCTGCCCATTAAGTTTCCCTCTAAATTTATTAGGACATAAAACCTTGAACAAGTCATCCTTAAAGCTGGCAGTGGTGAGACTAAACAAAATGTATGTTATTCTTTGGAGCTGTGATGTCATTGGTGGAGGTCTGAATCCTTCTGAACTATTTTTTGAGTCACTATTTCCGTTATCTACTCCCTTCATTCCCAAAACTCATGGAGTAATTTAATCAACAATGTTACCTGAACACGTCTTGCCTTTATTCCTGTAAAATCCAGCTGAACCTGTTGAAACATCTCCCAGTCACACAGTTGACTGTTTGCTAAACCCACCATTGTCAATCATAGCTTAGCAACCAGAACCAACATGTCAAGTGCTGAAACATTTTTTTTAATCATATTGCCAAAACCAAAAACATGAGCAAAAGTGTAAGGAACAGACCTTCCTCTACAGCGCTGCGGAGGAGGGTCTGGCTAGTCCACACAGCATTCCATGATGGGAGAAAAACGTGTTCTGGTTTATTGGCATTTCTTTAAACCAATCACAAACGTCTTGGGCGGCGCTAAGCACCAGACAGAGCAACGGTGCCGCTGCAAAATAGCCTCAGGAAGGAACTTGTTTTGGTGGAACGTGTACGTCAAAGGTTGTTTTAGTCGTGCAACAAAAAACTCAGATTGGACAGATAGCCTAGCTAGCTGTTTGGATTTACCCTGCAGAGATCTGAGGAGCAGTTAACCATAGTCCTCATAAATCCACCAAAGTTTAAAATTTCAACACAAAGAAAGTGGGAGAGAGGGACATCCGGCAGAATTTCCGGTGGCGACGGACCAATCCCAGAAGTGGAACGTTGTGGATATAGACTATTGGCTAACAAACTACGTATATGTGAGGTTCGGTTACATTAGAGAAATACAATGCTCAAGACTGGAACATGCGATGCCAGTTCATAAAAGTTCAAGGTAACTTTTAGCAGCTCTGTTTTCAGCCAAAAGCGCGTAAAATATTGTCATGTTAGACAAACTCATCAGTTAGGCAGATTCCTCATCCTCAAATCCTTTTCTCTTGTAAAAGTAAAGCATACTGTTTGAAAATATTAAAGCATGAAGCATAAATAACCTAAAAATGTGTTGCCTGCAATACACAAACAATGCTGCCCCTTTTCCCCCATGACTTCTAAATGGATTATTAGCAAGTAAGGGATGTTAGTGTTAGCTTCTGCCATAACCAATTGCTAACGTTTGGTCGTGACGTCGGCTTAGCATCGCTAGCGTTCACCTTAGCCAACTCCTTCACCACTAACGGAGCGAGCTGGAAAATCAAACTTTTCCCAAACCCCGTGGGGAGGAGGGCCACAACATCATGGCCACCAACACAACTCAGCAAAGATTGTTCTTGCTCGGGCTTTAACTTCTGGATATTCGGCAGCGTTGCCACAATGGACCGAATGGCTTCGCTCGCATCTTTCTCCACCACCATTACGGAACTACAACTCAAACTAGCACACGACCTCAACGTCATCGTTCTCAGCCACTCCCTCTGTTTGCTGATTGGACTGGTAAAGATTGGCTGGAAAAACCCCATGAATATACCGCAATCCCACACGACGTACTGGAGGAAAATGAAAATTGAGCGGAAGTACGTAGGAGGGCGGAGCCAGGCTAGTATTTAGCTACATTTACTAGAACTTTACTAAAATAAATCAGCTATAAACATTTAAAAGTCAGATGGAGACAGAGTTCTGCCAAAATCTAAAAATTGTCCGCTAGAAATGAAGCTGCTTTTGTCTACTTGTGTGTGTAATCAAAGACTCAGTAATTCTCAGAGAATTGCCACAGGTGTGTGCTCAGATCATGACAGTAAGCTTGTGCCTCAGGACAAACAAATCCATTTCACAGATATGTGCTGCTATTTACATTTACATTTACATTAGAGTCATATTGAAACATATGTGCTGACAGTGAAATATTCCTCTGAATTATTTAATTTCCTTTACAGACCTCTGATCAGTTTCTGTTTCATGGCTGGCCAGTTTAATCAAAAGGGGAGTGTGGGGGCCAGGTGCACCGTCTCATTCCAGGTGAGATTTGTTCAAGCATGAAAGAGGAAAGCACTCCTATTAATTAATAAAGACAATTCAAGACAGCAGAAATGAGCAGCAAGGTATGGATGTGGGTAATGATTTATTGTAGATGTGATACATTTATGTACAAATGTGTCCAAATGATGATTTATCTTAAAATCACATTCAAAAGTATAAAAACTACCCAGTTGATTCACACAAAAGTGTCATTAATCCTGTGAAAAAGAAACCTGAGATTGAGAGGACAATTTATGAACCACTAATGTTTTTTCTGGCATAGATGAATGCTATTGAGGCTGTAGTGTTTGTTGTTTTTGAGTAAGGTGTCTACTTCTGAGATCAAATTGCACCTTTACCTGAGTTTTATGAGACATGAGTGCTTATTTAGAGATAATAAAAACGTAAAGAGCTCACAACAGTAGGCTCCTTTGTTACCAAAAACCTCAATTCACCAGTGTTTTAGGCCCTGAGAGGCATGTACTAACTGGACATACAACCCCCAACCCATTACCTCCATATAGGGCTGCTATACAAGCGTCATTGCATAACACTGTTCACCCCAGAATTGCTCAATATCTGCACAAACAGTCAAAAGAGAAGTAAGAACACGTTTTTTACATTGAGTCTTTTCTTGTATTTGTCTTTGTGCTCCTGAATGAGCGACTGCTGCCAGTTAAACATAGTTCTTCTTCTGGATTTCGTGCTCAGAGAGCTGATGTCATTGGGTGCTGAGCGTTGAAAATTACAGGGCATCACCAATAACACTTGCTAACATGGATACGCTGCAAGGACAAACAAAAAACAATGTTCACCATCGCTGTCTGTTGACACTGGATTTCTTTTCGTTTCTGTTTCTAATTTAAAATAAACAAAATGAGCCGTGATTATTATCATGATTATTATTAAAAGATGTGTTTAATCAAAATACGTTTAAATAACAAACTACTGCCATGTTTCACAGATTAAAAAGCAGGAACAGCAGTTACCAAAAATGCTATTTTTAGTGGTAATGACCCTATGTGCTATAAATAGCAGCCTGAGTATTTCATAACACATGGAAAGTACACAGTTGTTGAGTGTTAATAGAGATATGTGTCAGTTTCCTGAGCTACAACATGGCTTAGGTATTTTTCAAATTCAAACATCTGGATTTAGTTTAGTTTAGTTTAGTTTCATTTTCTCAATTGGTCTTACCCCACTCATAAACATATTTTAGTATCATTATCTGTTTTTAGTATTGTTTTTTTATCTGATTATTGTTTTATCTGCAAATTGTTATGCTGCTGTTTTGTCCAGAGGCCTGTACTACGAAGCAAGATTTGGCGTTAACGAGCTAACTTCAGGTTCAACCCAGGGTTTTCTGTACTACGCAGGTGGATTAGTTGTTATCGGGTTCAATCACCGTGGTAACTCATGCTGTACACCTAACCTGGTCGGGAGCAGGTTATGTTGGAGATTAGAGATCAACCGGTGTTAAAGCACCGCCTACTGACCAATCAATACTCGCTTGATAACGGCGTCACCGTTCTCAGAAGATCAGGTGGAGCTCATAAAAGTTAAAACATTTAGAGACCGACAACCCTGTTAACATTCAATGATGGGTATCTTTATGAAATATTTAGATTTATAAGCGGAGGGAATTATAGGCTATGGAAAGCAAAAGTGTAATAATGGTCAGATCTTGTGCCTGACTGATGGGGAAGTGACCAGTGTAGTCTAATGTATACTATTATAGTGGGTGTACTGTAGCCTACTGTATATTGGCCAGAATCTGCCTTTGGGGGAGGAAGGGGCCATATCATAGTGGGGGGGCCTGGGTGTCCTCCCCCAGGAAAGTTTTAAGCATCAACGACTTCATTTCCTGCATTCCGATACACTTTAATGCACCAATTTACGGTAAAAATACCTTTATTCAGCCTATAGATGTTAAGAAAAAAGCACGGATGACAATTCAAAATGTATCAAAAATATAATGGAAAGTAGCCTATGTTATGTGTCATTGGACATTTTTAAGTGGGTAGCCTATATAGAAATCCTGGAGCTTACTATCACGTAGACTACACCACTGGAAGTGATATTGATAGGATAAGCGTTGTGATTTACATAAAACAACGTCAGCTTTTTTTGCCAGCTTTCCTTCCTGCATTTTGCCTGTAAAACGTGTTTGTGTTCTTCATATTTATATAGAATTATAGTTTGCTCTTCTTGTTTAAAATATGCGGCTCTGGTAGATGTTTGCGATTGGTCGTGGTGCGCAAACACCGCCTCTTTTATGTGAACGACCGCGCTGCTGGATTGGGAAACCCTGAGTTGACTGAACTAGTTGTTAACCAGCGTCGTGACACAGGTTATGCGGGACCGCGGTTGTTAGGGTTAGTGAAGCCGGATAACTGAAAGAAATCCAGGGCATGTTGATCTTGATTCGTAGTACAGGCCTCAGGTCTGGAAGATGTTTCAAACACAATATTTACCTGGTTCAATAAAGGTTAAATAAATCAAGCATAGACAAATATGTGGGATGTGTCCAATATCCTTTTTAAGAATTATTTTAGAGGATAAGAGGATTAAGGTTTGTTTTTTTAACCTGAGGCAGATAATCCAATTTTATCCAATGTTTACAAAACATTTGCTATCTGCTGTCACAGATGCATAACAGTTTACACACATAACCTGTCAGTCAAAATAACCTTCTTTGGATCTTTGTGAATTCATGTTTCCTCTGTCTTCTGCTTCTTTTGTTTTTACGCCTTTCGTTCAATGACTTTAAAGAGGGTTTGGATGTACAACAGATGCCCCCTTCTCACTTTGCCCTTTATTTGAATGCATGTGGTGGCAGCCTGGGTTTGGGGATCATTATGCATCCTGGCTGAGTTACTTAATGGGTCACAGTTCAGCAGTGGAGCTTCAAATGAGGAGGAAGGGGAGGCCAGGCAAGGATGGCTGCTTCTTCCATTCGCATTACCTTTGTCTCTGGTGGCTGCACTTTGACTTACAGACCCTCTGCATCTTTTATCAGTAAAGAGCACAAAGTACCCCCAAATACCTCAGCCTGAACTTGAGGCGAAAAAGGGATCACACACAAAGGACAAGGCATACTGGGCTTTTACAGTGTCCCTTAGAGAGTATTAGAAGCCCACAGGCTTTTTGATTGGGTTTGGACGAGAGGCAGCGTACCAGGGGCAAACACTGGGTTGGAAAATAGTTTTGTGTGTGTATATATGTTTGGGAATAGAGAAATGCCTCATCATAAAATGTCCCGTTTCACCATCTGATATGTTTAGCAGAGTTGCCTCCAGAAAGCAGAGTATTCTTGATCTGGGCTGAGCTAAATGGGAAGCCATGCGGGCCTGATCCCAGGGTCACCACACTTAAAGACAGCAGCCGGATCGAGTGAAGACCCTGACTCAAGTGAGCTCACCTGCATGTATGTTTGGGTCTTCTTGTTTGTCCTCGTCTGAGTCAGGCAGACCAGAGCGGTTCTGAAGTATGAGGTATTTTGGCTTTATGTGTCCTCACAAAGCGAGACATCAGCTGGTTGGACACAATCCACAAGCCTCCCTCAAAGCTGCTAATAGACTCAACTTTTCCTATAGTTTTCCTCTTCGCCAGATGAGGAAAAGCAGGTCCTTTAACAGGAACAGCTGCCAGGAGAGAGCTGGAGAGAGAGAGCTTTGGAGAAAGTGTGTATTAGCTGCTGATGAAACTACTGTTTCTTCTGAACGTCATAGACCACAGTAAAAGATGCATACAGCACCTGTCACGTCACCCACTGTGTGAGTTTCTGAGGGGACCTTTTGGAGATTGAGTTCAGTTAAGCTTAGGTGAGCAAGGAGAAAGTACCATTGCTGAGTATCATGTTGCCAATTAAGCCCCCCCTGAAAACAAGACCTTCTTTAAGCCTTTAATGATAAGTCTGGCAATATTCTATTCCACAATGAATTAACAAGTATTCTCTGTGTGTCAGAAGCTATTAAAACACATTATTGAGCCACACTGTTGCACTGGGTGATGTGTTTCTTCATTACAATGTAGTTTATTTTCAATCCAACATACAACAATCTGGTGCTATAAATACTCACTAGCACACCAACTTTTATTTGAGGCCTTTTTCCAATTAAACGCCACAAAAACCAAGGACATGGTCATTGATTATAGGAAATCATCTCTCCCACCATCTCAGACTTTCATTAAATTAAATTAAATTCAATTCAATTTTATTTATAGTATCAAATCATAACAAGAGTTATCTCGAGACACTTTAAAGATAGATTAGGTCTAGACCACACTATAATTTACAAAGACCCAACAATTCCAGCAATTTCCCCAAGAGTAAGCATTTAGTGTGACAGTGGCGAGGAAAAACTCCCTTTTAGGAAGAAACCTCGGACAGACCCAGGCTCTTGGTAGGCGGTGTCAGACGGTGCTGGTTGGGGGTGTGATGAACAGTGGCAATAACAGTCACAATAAAGATAATAGAACAGTGACTAGAAATAGTAGTTGTAGTAGTTCATGGCATAGCAGGGCACTGCAGGGCGTTACAGGATGTAGCGTGGCTCAGCAGAGCATAGCTGGACGTAGCAGGGCGTAGAAGGACGTAGCAGGACGCAGCAGGGTACTGCAGAGCGTAGCAGGGTGTTGCAGGGAGTGCAGCAGGACCACGGCGACAGCTGCAACCATGATTTTGGTGCCAGCCTAATCCAAGGAAACATGCTGGGCGAAAAAAAACAAACTCTGGGGAATAAGCTCCCCAGAGCTCAGATTAAAGGAACTGGAATTTAGTTTTTTGAACAGTATAAGTACCTGGGAACCGTCATCGATAAAAACCTGAAATTTGATGTCAATTGTGATGTAGCTGTAAAAAGGGACAGCAACGTTTGCACTTCCTCAAGAAGTTAAACACTTTTAATGTAGATAGGAAAATGATGTCCTTATTTTATAAGTCCTTAATTGAATCTGTTCTTACTTTTGACATGATCGCTTGGTAAGTAACCTGAACATCAGGGACAAAAATACCTCAGCCATATTGTAAAGGTGGCTGGCAAGGTGATAGGTTTCCCACAGTCCCTTAAGATGGATATCTTTAACCAGCAAGTACGCCGCAAGGCTCGGTTTGTATTAGACTGCACAAACCACCCCCTTCACTCGGAGTTCGTAACACTCCCCTCAGGTCGCAGATTTAGAGTACCTCGGTTCAAGAGCAATAGGAGTAAAAACTCCTTTGTCCCATGTGCAATAACTCGGTTTAATTTGCAGATATGTCAAATTTTTTAGAGATCCAGTGGTGATAAATTTTGTTGTGTGAATTACTTACAGGAAACATTTTTGTACTGTCTTTGTGTTGTTGTCTTGTTTATTTGTATGTTGTTTGAATGTGTTTATTTTTATCTTGCACTCCTGACTGCATATCAAGTTTCCCATTTGGGATAATAAAGTGACTGAACTGAAATGTGTATCAATCCGCAGCTGAAAATAGTCCACAATAAATGCTAAATGTTAGAGTAACGTGTGGTAAAACCTACAGTGCCCAGTTATTTAAAGAAATCATGCGTCCTTTTAAAAAAACTAGAACTGCAAGAATCATGCAAGTACATAAAATCAAATAAGCAAAACTGCTTCAAGTGCTACATTTTAGAAATAAGAGATATATGTTATTAAGGCACTAACATGGAGGCTAAGCTTTAGCCAAAGTTAAAGTATGAAAATAAGGAACCAAAATGTACTGACCATAATCATAACCCTCAAAAGAAAAGAACAAAAGAAACAACAAGTAAAACAACCTCCAAACTTTGGTTTTCAATGAAAACAAAGGATGGCCACAGAAACTTTGAACCTTGGAGGTTTTACACGGCAACAGCAACATGTTTAACACAGCACCAGTACAGTAACTATGTACCCAGATGCCCATAATAACAGGGTTCCCATCATAAATCGCCCCTCCCTCCCATTCAGAGAAGGATCCAGCCTCGTGGCTCAACAGCCAGGCAGCACATCTTAACTCCGTGACACTCCTGAACCCCAAGCCACAGAGCTTTCACCAGTGAGGCCCCATGGAAAAATTGAACTGGACACTGCGAGGAAGCCCAGCTTTGTGGTCATGGCAGGGGAATATGATTGGATAAACACACAGCAAAGCCTCAAACCGGTTCACTCAGTGCCCGTTGGTGATGTGATGAGAGGAAGGCAGTGAGGTTTTTATTCAGTGGTGTTGGATCTGCAGGGCACATTCTGTTCCTGAAAGCATCTGTGGTTCTGCAAAGGCCAGACTTTTACAGAAGATGTAAAAGGATATTTATCCATGTAGAGCAGGCCAGGCAGCAGTGACATCCTCAGTCACTGTTTATTAAAAACAGGCCTAATTATCCAGCTCAGTCTGCCTGCCGGAGCTATTTCAGTCTGCACCGAGCAGGTGACTTGTGTTTCAGCAAACTGGGTCGTGTGTTCGTACGTCATCCACCCTCTAACCCGAGTGTGCCCCCGCTTGTTTTTCAATTAAAGGCCAATCATTACTGTGTTAGTTCCTGTTTGAATCTGTAACCAGCTGACATCACCAATGTGCTGCCTATAGTGTGTGTGTGTGTGTGTGTGTGTGTGTGTGTGTGTGTGTGTGTGTGTGTGTGTGTGTGTGTGTGTGTGTGTGTGTGTGTGTGTGTGTGTGTCAGCCCAGTGCATTGTAAAACAAGCCACTAGAGGTCTTGAGGGACATGTGCACAACATCATGTCCATCACAGCTGGACGCTTTGAAGTGGATTTCTATATGGGTAGTTTTAAGGACCCACAGAAAGTATTTTTTACTTTTAGTCTTTACTTAAATCCTCTTTTTAAATCGATATAGCAAGGGAATATACACTCAATATCCTCCCTTCATTAGGGTTATAATGTTATGTAATGTTTTTTTGTTGGAACTGTTTTCGAGAGTCGTTTTCAGTTTGCGGTGCTGTTAAATTATGTTGCAACATAATGGGAGGTGATTTCTAATACTGTGTCCAACCCATATTATATGAGTAAATAAAGAAAACACCTGAGAGTATAACGCAATACAGTTCAACAAAATCCCAAACTGCAGAAGCAAAGTAATTGAATGAAGAGTTAAAAAGTAAACATACATTTCTTTCCACAGATACCCCACCATTAAATATAATTACAATCTATGTGACAAAGTAATTGGTGTTATGAAACCAGCAGTTTGCTAAGTTAAAATTCCCTATTTGGCCTTATATCTCACAAAGCAGACATCATTTTGTGGATCTAATTTTGACAAATTCACCAGAGAATACTGCAGAAACTGTGCATGTACTTAATTATTTACTTACTTATTCCTCAACTGTGGATCTATAACAATTTGGATGGGAACCCTTGCTTTGTCTCCATTGGTCGTAGTAAAATAAACTCATCAGTCTCCCAAATTATCTGCAGCGCCAAGACGAAAATTCCTGCTATCTGTTCCTCATCAGGTTTTTTCTTCTCTCACTCTGATGAACTCATTTGCATGTTATTATCCTGCCGTCTTCCACGAGAGGGAATTTAATTTGAAATGCAAATTCAGAGAAATAATTACTACTTGGCTGCACAGCGACAATTCATCTCCTTTTGCATTGCTAATGGCATCATCCAGAAGAAATAGTATAGACCTTTTTTTTTTATCTACAATTTCTCTCTGTGTCTTTCTTTGTCTTTTTTTCTTGCATTTTTATGCTTCTCTCTCAGAGATTAATTGTTTACCCAAAGACGAAAGCCCATTAACTAGTCATTAGCCTGCCTCTGTCAAAGTAAACTTGTTAGTCACAAGAGTGTTTTTTAACAGATTGGTGTGAGAATTGACGTTTCCTCCAGGCTGAATGCTCTCAAGCCAAAACAGATGTCAGCATCACAGTCGCCCGTAAATAAATCTCAAATGTGTATGGAGGCCTGTCATGACGTGATTTAAGTTATTTCAAGTTTGCAAACCACATAGTTAAGACATGAGGAAAGGTTACTGATTTATTTACTGAAAATGATGTTGTTGCAGTGGCAAGGTGTGATTTTGATCATACGTCCATTATAAGATCACATGTTCACACTCAAGCCATTACAATGATAACAATCTCCCTCCACTGTTGTTACGCTCTGAAATAAAAAAGCTAGTAAATGAGGTACTTGAGGTACTTGAGGTAACATTATTTTCATCAAAGGGACGATTATGTTACTTTGAAAAAATTGGTATTAAAATTCAGCAAGTATATCTGCTACATTTAGATTATTTCACCCTATTGGGGTTTTAGGTACCAGGAAAGGTAAGAAAAGATTTAATCTATTTTAAAGACACATTATAGTACTTTTTATTAAGCAATCAATTACAATATAATCATCTGTGGGGATTATGTACTGTAAATGTAGAGCTGATGTAGAGAAAGAGAGGAAATAACTATGACTACGACATTTATAGATGTTCTTACAGTTGTTTATCACAGATGTCACTTCTTTAACTACTAATAGAGCTGACATGTGTGTCAGTGTTTGTGTGACTCGAATGCCCAGCCAATGACAGAGATGAACCTCTGTCCGTGTTTAGACAGGCTTGTCAGAGAGTCTAGCAGTAAAGCTAATGGCTGCTTTTTGCTTTTTCAGGTGGAGCCACAGACAGTCACTGAGGTCAGACAGAGACGGCGGCCTCCTGCACCCACTGCTGCTTCCTGTCCTGCCTCTGCTGTCCCAGTGGAGCTTAAACTTATCAATACTTCTTCTCATACTCAGCTTTAAAATTCATCCTCATATTGGCCTTGCAGAGTGGTCCTCGTCTCACATTTTGTTCCTTTCTTAAATGTTGTGTATTTTTCAGTGGAGGAATGGAACTAAGTACATTTACTCAAGTACTGTATTTAAAGCTATAGTGCATAGCTTCTGTCTCCCCCATGAGGAATTAAGTAATGACAACAAAAATGTCGCCATTTGATACAAGCCTTCGGTGATCGCGCACAGCCCCCACCCCTCCTCCACACAGTTGCTAGTAGCCAAGGAGGACACGGAGGATTAAAACAACATGATGGACTCTTCAGACGAGGTCATTATCTTCACTTGAGTTTCTGTGCGTGAAAGTCGCCAGACGACACAATCTTCTGAACATAGCCATACTGAGAAATACAGAGAGAGTTTTGTGGAGCTGATGGTCTTAATTAGCTTCTTTTTTTTTAAGATTGTGTTTTGGGGGCTTTTTCCTTTATTATAGAGTGACAGTGGACAGACAGGAAAGGGGGAGAGAGAGATGGGGGATGACGCGCTGCAAAGGGCAGCAGGTCGGATTGCAAAGGACTCAGCCAACATTGGGCGAACGCTCTTACTGGGTGAGCTAGAGGCCGCGCCGGTCTTAATTAGCTTTGTAGCAACTCATTTGGCAATGGCTTGAATGTAACGGACGTTCATTCATATAAAATAGTTACGCACTAAAGCTTTAAGTACAATGTGAGGTACTTGTACTTTACTTGAGTCTTTTCTTTTCATGCTACTTTCTCTTTTACTCCGTTACATTTCAGAGAGAAATATTGTACTTTTTACTCCACTACATTCATCTGACCGCTTTAGTTCCTAGTTATTTTACAAATTAAGATTAACACAAGTAGTTTATTAAATATGTTTTTATTATAAATTGAACTACCCAACAATATAACGGCCTACAAGTCCAGCTGAAGGGATGATTAAACACTGAACTGTTTTGATATTTTCCAGTTTCTAAAATGTGAGGATTTTTCTGCATTGAGTACTTTTACCTTTAATACTTTAAATACATTTTCCTTAGGATACTTGAACACTTTTACTTGTATTTTACAAAGATCTGTTCTTTTCTTTACAAAGAAACAATTTTTAAGAAAAAAAAAATATCCCAAATTATAAAACATAACACCAATAAAGTTAACCTAAATTACCAAATAATGTCAGTTACGTTAGTATAATTAGATATTTCCCTCTATTAAACCGTATGTCAAGTCAACTTTATTTATATAGCCAAAAATCATATACTATTTGAAAAACATTGGCTTATATAAATATATAATTAGGCCTCCTTAGACAATTATTTAGGGAGTTATCTTAGAGCTTGTAAAGCAATGACTTCATGTTTGTGGAGCTATAACTATTTTGAAAAATTATTAATAATCAAAGTTATTTTTTTTAAAACTAAAATGCCAAAAATACACTGCCTACAGCTTCAGCTTTGGTTCCAAATGTACATTTTTGCTGTTTTTTTTGTTTTCTACAATAATAAAGCGAACATCTTTGGGTTTTGGACAAAACAAGAAATTTAAAGACGTAAACTTGGACGATTAATTTAGGAAATAGTTGGCATATTAATCACTAATGAATATAATCATTGGTTGCATTCCAATATAGTTGATTGCTTTTGCTTGGATGGTGCTACAGATGTTTCAAAGCTAACAATTTACACAGCTAAATCTTTACTAGCTAAGACATGTCTTAAGTTATAATGGTACGACCCAATTTAGTAAACTGGAAACTAGCTAATAGTTAATAAGAAAATGAATAATTAAGAACTAAGGAATTATGTTACACAGAAACCTAGTAGTGGATGTTAGAATAGCTGGTACAGCCCAGTCCAGATGTGTTGGTTTATATCAAGTGCTTTTTGTTGGATGAACGACTACAAAATGGAAAAAATACATGAGCCTCTCAATAGTCATTTTTCATCTCCTGACTTTCCTCCAACACTAAATATTCCATCAGTCACCCCACAGGGCTCGCTGCTGTTTCCATGCACATCACACTCCATGTTGAATCCCTGACGACTAAAACCTAGACTCAGTTAATCTCCTAGTGACGCATTGGCTCGCCTTTTGATAAACTGCTTCAAATGATAAACTGCGCACGTGTTATGTCTCCTGGAGTAAGTGGCAGTCTGTGAGCACTGAACCAAAGGCTGCATGATGAGGTAACGCTTTGTAGGAAAAGGAGCAAAGAACAATCAGAGAGCTAGGTCTGCAGCCACCCGATGAGCTGAAACTTGTGCTGCAATTGTTCTTCTCGTTAACAGCAACGATGCCATGAAAGATTTGTCACAGCTTGCAATAATCTCAGGTACAATGTGTTGAGGTTACTGCTTTGCTTGGTTCAAGCTACTGACACCAGTTTACTATGTAAAAATTACACGATTTATCAAAATTTGTCACGTCAGTTGGAGTAAAACAGTGCATATAAGAGCTGTTATTTCTATAAATTGATTTACAAAGACCTGTACAGCTGAATCGATCCCATCCACGCTTGTGCCATTGTCATGGGCGTTTTTCTGTTGCCATTTGTGCCAATGGCTCCAGCACAGGAAGAGCACATCTTTATTCTTTATCATACATGTATCTATGAATTTAGGATTTTAGGTTGTTTTTCCTTCCATTGTTTTTTCATTTTGTGTCCCTTTGTGGTCCTTTTCTGTTTTGTGATCATTTTGCATGTTCGTGTGATCATTTTGCATCTCTTTGCGTTTGTTTTGTGTCTCTTTTGGTCGTTTGGCGTCTCTTTAGTTTTACCCCTCTTTGTGGTCGTATGGCGTCTTTGTAGGCATTTGGCATCTCTGTGATCCTTTTGCATAGTTGTTTTGTGTGACTCTGGAGTTTTGCGTCTCTGTTGTCGTATAACACCTCTTTGTCGTCGTTTTGCATCTAAGCTAAGCTACAAGTACTGTGGGCTAATCGCCTCCTGTCTCATCTAGCTTTTAGAAAGAAAGATAATAATTCACTACAACTATCCTTCAGAAGCAATTACAGGTATATCCCACTAGGGGATTTTTAACTCATTTTAAGGGTACTGGAAAAAAAATCTTTGGAATCCTGTTCTTGTTTTTAGTACTTTAGTGTTTTAAGTCTACTTGGCACTTTCGTTTAAATGTTGTACGTAGTACATATTGTGTATACTATTGCAATCTGTTTGTCTATGTAATTGATGTTTTGTATTATCCTTAACAGGTCTCTCTTGAGAATGAGACCCTGTGTCTCAATGAGGTTACCTGTATAAATAAAGGTTAAATAAATAAATAAAACTATCTCCAGCTTTAAGCATTGCAACATGGCTGATTTGGTGAACGTGCTGTGTGCAGTTTTAACAGGATTTGTCAGTGTTAAGTTCAATTTCTCAAACAGTTATCCCTTACGGTTGCCATTTGGAGCTGATGCAGTGCAAACTGTAGCTTTATAAGTATTGAGAGAAAACACTTTAAACTTTAAACTATTTATTCAATCAACCTTAACATGTTGACCTTTGATTAGAGAAGGAAGGAAGCAAAAGAGCAGCTACTACATTACAATCAAATATCAATCTCTTCCTCTTTCTACCGTGGTATCAACCCGGCTGAACTTGTCAGTGGGAGAAACATAAAAAACTAAGATTAAAACCTCCTTTGGGTGCAAGAGCAGCAAAAACAAAAACCTCATGAGCAAACTAACTTCACTCCATTCATCATCAACACAATGGTGCCAGATTTGACATCTGAGTGGCATCTGAGTGGCATTGGAGGAAAGGGTTGGTTGTCTAGTATCTAGCTTTCAGCCTGGTGCATGTTCACAAGTATTGACTGAAGTCTCCTGAGGCACAGACAGAACAAATGTGGTGTTTTGTTCTTTTTTTAACAGAAGACGTTCCCTTAAGTAAACACTAGCTGTCAGATCAGCATCCCTCAGCAACTCTGAGAACATGCTGTGCTGTCAGTCTGTCTGTGGATCAATCCCCGGGGATTGTCCGGAAGACAAGATGCGTGTGAGATACGTGACGAGTGCAAAGGTCAGAGGTCCAGGGGGCCTGCAGGGTTCAGGGAGTTTAAACTTAAACTAAATGCTCTGTACCTGTGCTGCCTCGCAGACGCCACACATTCAGTCATGCAAACCTGCATGTTTGAGGTCAAGCTGTTTCATTCATGGACAATAAAGCCACAGATGTTGAATGACAATCTTTTTTTTGTGTGTATCATGATCATGGGCAGATCATGAGACAACGGGCCCTGAGCACAAACATGTAAAGACCCCCGACCACTCCTACACAGCAGCAAGACACCCAGACTGGAAGAGACACAAAACAACTGGATAAAGACTTTGTACTCGTTTTGTGTTTCTTTGTGGTCACTTTTGTCTCTTAGTGCTTTTACATCTTGTGGTTGTTTTGTGTCTTCTTGTGGTCTCCTTGTGGTCTTCTTGTTCCTATTTGCATTGGTTTTACATCGTTTTTTGTTTGTCTCTTTGTGGCCATTTTGTATTAATTTTATGTCTCTTAGTTGTCATTTGGCATCTTTTTGTGGTCTTTATGTGTGACTTTGCATTTGTTTTGCACCTTTATGTATTTGTTTTGTATCTCTTTGTCATGATTTTGCATCTTTCAGTGGTGTTTTGGTGTATCTATGTGGCGGTTTTGCATCTTTATGTGGTCACATTCAGTGATCCACCCATGATCATACTTAATGACTTTAATACTTGAATGATATCCTTCTCTTTGTTGTTCAGCGTAAATGAGTCATAAAAGGACGTAGCCATGTTACTCACCTAAACAACTCCCTTTTCTCTCTGGAGGCCTCATGAGTCAACATCTCATTGAGCTGCCCGGTGACATCATGCTCATTCATTGTGTGTCCCCTCCACTGTCCCCAAATACTTCTTCTAACAAGCTGGGGGAATACCTGATCTCTCTTGTGCTTTAAGTGGTTAACTCTCAGGTTTCACTCTCCGCTGGGGGTGAGACTTCCCACAGAACATTCTGTCCTGCATGAAACACTGGAAACGAGACACTCCTCTCTCCTAGATCCAGGCTGAAGAGATCGGAGCACGCAGGGAGATCATCTTTCAGCTCCCACGTCCAACTCTGGGTTTACCTGAGAGGGCCAAGCCAGGTTCAGGCTTGTTAGCTCACTGCTGTAGCTGCTGCATTAGCACCTCTGGTAGTTTCATCCATGACCTTTCCTTTCTTCATTGAACACACTTTTGTGAGGTGTAATCCTGATAAAGCAAAGATCCAACATAAATGTTGTAATCAAAAACTATGATTAAAAACACAAATTTGGACCAAAAAAAGTCCACTTATCTTTTTTGGAAGCTTTCAACTGCCTCTCACAGTCTTCCTCCAGCGGATGTTAGTTTGCTCAGTTGTTAGATTGATAGATTTGATTTGTCAAACTACTGTTTCTAAGGTCAAGAATGAACTTTCATGCTCAAAATTATAACTCAGATAAATATAACTATATATAATTCAAACTGCATATGCACCGTATATCTTATCTTTGTTGTACTGCACATTAAAGTGATATGTTGAATATATGACAAATAAAAACTTGAAACTTAGTAATATCCATCTCCACCTTATGGAAAACTGTCATGGCCATTCATTTTGACCTTTATTCAAACAATAAATATTATTTCTTCAACGAGTTTTGGCCAAAATGGCAGTGTTATGTGCTACTGAGCAGCAAAATTGTCCTTTTTTCCCTTTCATGTAGTCATTTGTTTACCGTTGTTGTCAGTAAAAACTCTAAGAACTAGTGACACTAACATAATCTATAATTCGCAATCTAAATTTATAAATAAGATTGTTTTGTATGTATTTGAAGACGACCACATACAACATAAAAACAGTCAAAAATAGATGGATTTCCTATTTGGCACACAGCTGGCCTTCAGTTCAGCCCGTCACGGTTCAACAGGTGTTTTTACCATCAGACATTACAGTCTCAACACCAACACACTGCTGCGTTTCGCCCACTCTGAAGACTCAGCTTCAGCCTCCATCTGCAGGGACGACTCAGTCAACTTTAGCTCAGTTGGACAGGGCTGTGCTTCACATCAACTAAAGGAAACCTCAACAGAAATGTGTTTTCCACTTGAGAATAGGTCAATTCTTCTGGAAGCAGTGATGGAAAGTAACTAAGAGCATTGCCTCAAGTGCTTTTCTTAAAGTGGACATATTATGCTTTTCCGTATTTTCAGTTATATCTACAATGTTATAATGTCGGATTTTCATGTTAAACGTGGCCAAAACAAATAATGAGGTAAACGTATTTTAGACAAATACTCGTGAGCTAAAACGTTCCGATTTCCAACTGTTCTGAACGCTCCGATGTCAACAGTTTTTTCTACTCTCGGCTGAGTGTTACGCAACACTTAGCCGGCCTTCAATGATCGGGCAACTGCTCCAGGTAGGCAGCACTGGAGTGTTTGTTATTTTTTTAAGCTACTACAGTAGTAAAATATGTCATCTTGGCTTCCAATGTTGTTAAATTCTCCCCAATTCCGGGTCACATTACTCCTGAAACATTTTCGGTTATGTAGTATTTAGTGTAAAACCCTTAAAGGGGAACTATGCAGTTTGTTTAGCTTAATTTACCTTAAGTGAACAGCTCCGGTCATTGGAATGGTTATATGCCTTTTTTTCGGGTTTAATGATGGTGGTCTCACTTCCCCCTAGTGCCTGTGAGCGGAAAAAAAACACCCTTGCAACTTTCGGCTGGCGAGCCGCCGGCCTCAGCGTCAGGAAGTATCGCGTGATATCAGGTCTTGCGATGTAACGTATTGCTTTAGGCACTGCACACATACAGGAACCGGCTAGCTATAAGAACAAGGTAGCAATGGAGTTTTTCACACTATCGTCATGGCCGAGCTGGCAAAAAAGAAGCAGAAAGCTAGGAAAGCATTGTCGGAGGAACAGAGAAAGAGGAAACGGAAGACTGACCGAGCAAGTTTTTACACAGTGTTGCCAAATATCTATTCCGAAGCTTTAGTCTTTAGTCTGGATAAAGAAACCTGCGAGCAAAAAGCGAGAAAACAGAAAGAAAGAAACTGTTTTTTGAACATTAACGCATGTAAACATGTCCTAGTACAAACACAAAATACAAGAATGAATCTGAAAATGCTATATAATAGTTCCCCTTTAAGTCAGTTTTGAGGTATTTGTACTTTAAGTATATCTTATTTATGCTACTTTATACTTCTACTCCACTACATTTGAGAGGAAAATATTGTACTTGCACTACTACATTTATTTAACATCTATAGTTTGATTTTACATTAAAAACATACAATCTACTTATTAAATATGATGCCTTGTTAAAGGCCCCACGTACATAAGATAAAGAATTATATAATCTTTTGGGACCTTGAAGACTCCATAATTTAACACTCTGAAAGGGCACATTTTGCATAGTGAGTGCTTTTAGTTTTGATACTTATTATTATTACTTACGTACTTTTACTCAAGTAGAATGTCGAATGCAGTACTTTTACTTGTACAGAGTATTTTTACAATGTAGTATTGTTACTTTTACTTAAGTAAAGGATCTGAGTACTTCTTCCACCACTGCCTGGAAGACAATAATTTAGTGCCAAAAAGATTTACATCCAGGAACATAGCACCATGCAAACCAAACTTCGCTTTGGTTACCTTCCTTTTAGGACTAAAGTGCCTTACCATGTTTAAGTTAATTTCAGTTAAACAACAGTAGGATATTTTAACAAACCTATTCTGGATATATGAGGGACTTTCTGGTTTATATTTGGATTCTTTAGCTAGTGATCATCAGCACTGTGCTTTTAATAAATGAACCTTTTTATTTCCCACTACATAAATGCTGACATTGCATGTAGTAGATTAACAACCTCTGTTCTGCGACCAAATGCCCCGCTGGCAATGCACCAAAAGTCTGGTCCTTGATAAAAAGCAGGAATCTTATGCTTCAGCACAATGGGGATGTTTTATTTTCCGGTGGAGATGCATACACACAGGGTATGTGGGTTTTGTGTGTGTGCGCTTATACATACATTTACAGGTGTTAGCAACTGTAACACCAGAGGCTAGACAAGAAACAAGACGGTGTTAAGGAAGGAAGTGAATAATTGACATCACCATGCAACTCTCATCCTGACCGGCTGCTCTGTGAGCTACTGTCACAGATCAGAAACTGTTTTTCCAGAGAAAGGTTGAATAGACACTGTCCTTGTTGTTGAGTCAGTCTTTTGGTTAACTCATTACAGAAACTCCCAGAATCCCATCTAGACACATGGCTCTGTGGATGGCAATGTTGGTCTGTTGGTCGGTCCACCACTTTGGTCCAGACTGAATTATCTTATCAACTATTTGATGGATTTCCATGCCATTATGCAGACATTCATGGTCAGGATGATTCCTACTGACTAGCCTAGTGATCTTCAGACTTTTCCACTAGCATCCCCAGGAGGTTCACGTTTGTGGTTTTGAGTGAAGTACCTTTTTTATATATATATATATATATATATATACTAAAAGAAATTAAAAAAAAGAAAACTATCTGGTAATCATACTTTATGTAACTTATCTTTTTATCTATTTGAAAGTTTGTCACGTAATGCTGAATTTAATTCTTTCTTGAATTGTATTCAGCAGAAACAATAGGCCTAAGTAAAGCCACAACACTTTAGGCTACTTTGTAGCTTTTCATTGAATAAACCGGGGCAAAATCCAAATACGTTTTTATTTAAATCTTAAACCTGCAAATCAAATATTCAGAGGCTAACTGGCGGGGCACTGCAGCAATATTCCATCTTCCTATAAAAACAATGACACCACACACTCCCACCACCAGACACAAAGCCATGCCACTGTTGAAGGTAGGTACAAACTGGTTTCCAGCATGAACTCATTCTGGATGAACATAAGGATTCTTGGTTTTAAGTGCTTCTTGTCCCTGCTGATGGGGGCTGCTGGGAGGGCAGAGGAGTACATGGGAAACAAGCTTGTTAATTCAACTTATAGCAGGATTTCTATAGGCTTTGCTTATACGGACAAAAGGGGGCGAAAACGAAAATTAACTGGCTTATTATTTGGTTTTGTTGTGCAGTAAAACCGACCAGCCAATGAAGCACATTCCTCACAGTGTGAACAGGAGTATAGCCATGTTAGTTAAGGCGCAGATGATAGCTAGGCTAAGAACACTGTGGCCTTTGGTTCTAGAGGGTAATTTCATGTGTTTTCAGATTTAACTTAAAAAATGGCTGCTCACAAAAGCTAAGCTACATCAGCCCTCATTTTAAGAATTTGAAAGGTGCTGTTTTTTATCCAAAACCTGAAACACAAGAGCAAAAGTGTATGAAGGACTGGATTAAACTGAACTAGCACCTACAGCATTAAATGAGCATTTGTTGTATTTCCCAGTGCTTGAAGCTATCAGGCTAACATTAGCAGCTAAACACATAACCCTAAAAAAATAACTTTTCTCTTGAATAACATTGAATAAAAACATACTGTTTGAAAATGTAAACAAGTAGGTAAACTAAGTGAACAGGATTGTGTAACAGTCTTATCTTACATTATTATCATGCGTAGCTCAGAGATTTTTTCCATGTTAGCTTATTTAGCTAGCTAACTAGCTACAGTTGAAAATTGACAGTTGCTGGCTAGAAATGAGAAGCTGCTTTTGTCTTCTGCATTATTTTAGACTGCACTAAATGTGATTTCTGTTAAAGTCTTAATAAAAACAAGTCTGTTTTTTGGTCATCTCCATCTTTTGGTGTTGACACACTGATTAAACTTAAACAAATCTCTTGACTCTATCAGATCTAAAAGGTTTGTTGTGGCTCTATATCTCTGTAACCAGACAGAAAACAGTCTGGCTGTTCAGTTTACACTGAAACAAGCTTTGGGATGTTTCCTAAATAACATGCACGGGTTAGAGACGCAACACAGGTTGGATGGAGATAGGCAGCAGCTCTTCTGTACATGTAACCTTGAAGTGGGGTTTAAATGCATAACAGACTAGGGGATTTATTATTATAATCCAGAAGAAGAGCACTGATATAACGCAATCTTAACTGTTTTGGTCAAGCTTTAAATCAGCCATGTTGCCTCCAGAAGATACAGTATGAAGCCCCCCTCCGCCTTCGGCCAGTTTGTTGACAGTGAAAACGTGTTTGTTGACCTCCTTTCTCCCCAGGGTCCTCTTCATGTTGTCTGGGATAAAGACTGAGCACCAGGAAAGCCGGGCCAGCGACCTCAGCCATCAGCCCCGAGGCTGGAGGGATTTCCCAGTGTATAAACAATGGTGTGATCCCTCTGAGTTTACTAATACACATGAAGTCTACAGGCCACGTGTCCAAGCAGAGAGGATAAGCAAGAATAAATCCAACTCTAACATGATTTAGAGTCATCTAGAGTTATATATATATATATATATATAATCTTTATTTTATTTTTTTATTTAGGTTTGAGTCAAAAAAAGCCTCTCTATGCATTCCAGTGGTGATGATATTCACATTTACCTGAGAGGAGGATTTACAGAAAGTAAAATAGCAACTATTTGCTGCTTTTCTGCTTTTCTCTGTTTTATATTATTGCACATTATCATTGTAAGGATGAAATAATCAGAATCAGCTAGTATATCTACACATACAATTTGAATTTTGCTTTCAATGTACTTACAGAGCAAAATTGCAGAGTTATGTTGGATAGAAATAGACATTCAGCTAAAAACAAGGACAACAAAGCTGACATAACTATATAACTGTAAAATGTACATACAGTGTCTATATACAAACTGTAAACAATAATACCATAGTGCAAAGAGTGCTGGGACAAATAATGAATATGTATTTTCTTTACATATGAAGAGGGTGGTTATGTAGAGTAATATGCTTGCATACATGTCTTGTGTACTTGAATTTATATTCGGCAAGGATAGGTTTGGTGATATTTTATATTTTTCCTGTTGTCAACAAAACCTATTAACAGATCAAAACCACAAGTTTTGTTGGTTAAATTGACAGAAACTTAATTGGCAACTATTTTAATAATCAATTACTCGTTTCAGTCAAACTAAAGTGTGAAACATTTCCTGGTTCCAGCTTCTAAATTGTGATTCTTCTTTTCTTTGTCTTATGTGTTAAAACAAATTAATAATTTGGGTTTGTACAATGGGTCAGACAAAACAAGACATTTGAGGACATCAGCTTGGGCTCACTTATTTTTTATAGACCAGATTATTAACAGATCAGTTGATATTGAGAATAATAGTTGCAGACAGTTATTTTTGTACAACTGGAAAAACAATTCCCTAGTCAATTTGTCACAATAAACATGATGATCATTTGTGTTGTTTTTTCCTTTATCGTCTCGTTTCATTGTGCCCAAGTTGCATTCATATCACTTCATTATGTTTCACTCTGTTTGCTGTCAATCAACTGCTGCCAACACAAAACTGCCACAGTATGTGGTGGAAATCTTTGTTTTACTGGAACAACAACTTAATTTCAAGCTTGGTTTGACACAAAAACGGATAAGAAATATGTGCACATAAGAAAAAGCTTATTATTATACAGATTGGGAGGACTGTAAACTAAAGGTAGATGGGTGAAAATAGTCGGGAAGTGAAGAACAAACCTTGAAATTTTGTGTCTGATGCTGAGACAGTTCAGTAAAACAAAGCTGCATCTGTTCCTCTGCAGAGACAGATGTGAAAGCAGCAGGAGAGCAGGTATGAATCCCTGCAGGCCTCCACGCACTCACTCTATTCTCTCCTGTTAAACCTCTGAACAATATTTCTTAGATTTTTTTTCCCCCATTTCTGTGACAAGGTAGAGAATAGGTTTCAAAGACTTCATATCTTCAGAGCTCTAACCTAAATGTAGCAGCGGTGGAAAAGGCTTGAGGTTGCCGTGCCGGTGGGACTCTGCAGTCTGGCGGACTTTGCCGTCTGGTTAGGAAACAGCTGCCTTGACCCACTTCTCTGCTCCATGTGAAGCTCGTCTCTGGATCTGATATGATGTCTATTGCGTTTTATTATTTATTATTTGGACCTCAGCTAAAAGTGGCTGCACATAAAGAGCAGTGGAATCGATATACTGTAAACAGTGGTGGAATGTACCTAAGTACCAAGTACTATACTTAAGTACAATTTTGAGGTAGGCCTAATTGTATTTCCATTTTTAGCTACTTTTACTTCTACTCCACCACATTACTACTACACTTACTACATTTATTTGACAGCTTTAGTTACTTTGCAGATTCAGATTCAATAATACTAAGTACTAAGTAAGTCCACTAATAAATTATGATATATTATTATAGATTAAAATACTCAGCAGTATATAAAGTCATAGCTCCACCTTTACCAACTGCAAAATTAAAGTGATGAACACATCAATGCATCAATAATTAAATGCCAGTTATATGATATTATTTTGAAATGGGCCATTCTAAAGAATGACTATTTTTCCTTTAGTACTTTACTGTAAGTATATTTTGTTATGTACTTGTACTTGTAATCGATACATTTCAGCCATGCAGAAAAAGTTATTAAAAGAGTAGTTTGTCTGTCCATTTAAAGAGCAGCTAGCTAGTGTATGTATACATAAAAAAAGGAAATATAACACATTTATTAAAGGTTAGTCTCAAAAGCCTTCAGATTTTGTGCAAAGTTGATTAAAAACAACAACAAATTAAGCACGAAAGTGCATTCATCAAGTTGAAATGTCTTTTTTAAATGCGTCCTACTTGGCTTAATTTATTGGAAGCCATAATAAAGATGAAAAACATACTCTCACAAACCTGTGTTAAAAAACTAAGCTCCTTTGATTACATCTTTTTGTTTTTATTATTCTTGGAAAATAAATGTCTAAAAATCACCTCAAAGTTCCTTGTTTTCTTGAGTCAGTGCAAAGGAGAAACACAACCAGACATTTTTTTAACTGACACCGGCTATAATGATAACAGAAGAGGTTTTCCCATGTTTTTCATCTGTGTCATCAGCCTGAACTTCCGCTATATTATAAACAAGCGAAGACAACTTTTGTTTGACTTTGTCGTCATACTGCTGTGTGATGTCTTTATTTGTATTTCATATTTCTGCAAACAGCATCCAAGCAGCACTTTGTGTTTTTTGCAAATGTCCTCCCCTCCCCCCAAAGAATTTCTTTGAGATCCACTTAAACGTTCCTTAGGAGCAGGGTAATAAAAGGGCTCAGGTTGCCCCTGTGTTCATTCACTGGAGACGTAGTACGGCAAACAGACAAGGAGAGTGAAAGGCTAACCCTGTTGTTTGGAGTCAACTACATCCTGTACAGTATAATCCCTAAACGGAGGTCTTTTGTTGGGAAGTGCTGAGCTAACTGCAGGGCGTGGTGGTATTACTGTACCATACCTCGACAGAGCTGTCAGGATGAAATACAACTCCCAAAACTAGGAGAAAGAGGAGATGGGTGCACCAAAGAGGCTGATGTGAACCAGTCTGAAAACCTCAAATAAAGGTTGTGTTGTTTTGTCCTGAAAACACCACAGGGATTATAGGTCAGACAAAAAAAGGCCTGCAGTCGACAAGCTTAAATCATATTCATAGCTCTGAACAAAATCAGGTCATTTCATAATGGGAATGTTGCATCCCAAATGACAGACAAATCCAGTCTCAGTGTGACAGTGATTTACAGTGAACGCCCCTGCGGCTGAAAACAGGCAAAGGATGCCAGTGATAAGTGAGAGAATGGTTCACCAGACGTGTTGTTATAACAGGACGTGGTCACACATCCAGCTGCACAATTGCATAATATGAGAATAGGAAATTCTGCTGATAAACTGTCTATTGTTCCAAAAGCAGACCAACAAAATAAACATAACATGGGCTTGTCTGCCAGCTAGTCCAAACAACAACACTGGCTTCATGAGATGGATGTACAGTAGGATGTGTGTTCCAGCAAATTAGACACCTTATAACATACAAAACCTAAATGGATTTCAGTCAGAAACACATGTCAAGAAACTGACTATTTTATAGCCAATTGTTATACAGTTAGATTTGGTGGAAAATGCTCTGCTCTTTCAACAAATATGATTGAATATTTTGGATGTTACAAATCAGCTGGAGCCAAACAGCTGAAGAATGAGCCGGTGATTTTGAAGCGTGAATGAAGCAGCAATCAGCTGAGGTCTGAACTAACAGTATGCTGCAGACAAGATGAAGATGAAGACGTCAAAAGAAATGTGAAAAGGAATTCATTATGAGCATGCTAAACATGCAGCGGTTTCCTTTGACGTATTAAATATTTTTGTGCAGTTTGAGTAAGATGATTCGGGCTCTTGTTTTAAAAACTCAAAACATGTGCTGATAACCAGACAAGTCAAGTAATTTTATCTACATAGCCCAAAACTTCTAATTGTTTAGAGGGTTGACCCTCTACGGTGTCAAGCGACGAAGAGGGGGAACCCTCAACGTCGGCTTATGGATGTCAGGGGGAAATGACCAAATGGCAGTGTGTGACGAATAGGGGTGAGACCGCATTGGTACAATATATGACACATAGACCTTTGATTCCCACGAAGAAAACAAATAACTAGTGCTGTCAGTTAAACGCGTTATTAACGGCGTTAACGCAAACTCATTTTAACGGCGTCAATTTTTTTATCGTGAGATTAACGTTCTTTTTGGCCTAGCAAACTTTGTAGTTTTTTTTCGCTTGCTGTTGCAACAACTAGTAATGTTAGAAAAACTACAACACCACACCGGATCTAGCTAGACCGTAAACAAAACAACAGGTACGCCGCACACACTTGTTTGGGCTTACGAGCCGGCCAAAGAGTAGTAGGCTAACGTTACGTTTTGAGTTGATGGCGAGCGTGAGACGCCGAAATGGATGCCTATAAGATTCTGAATGGAAAGTTTACTTTTAAAAAGTTGTCGAGGGAGACCGTAGTTTCACACATATACAGCCTGTATGACACGGAGAAAGCAGCCCAACTGGAACTGCTGCAAAGTGCTGCAAACGCTGTCTCAATAACCGGTGATCACTGGACGTCAGTGAGTAATCAACATTATTTAGAAGTTACTGCACACTATATTGACTATGTATATCAGCATACAGTTTTAGAACTGTGTTGTTTGTATTGTTTTTGGACTGTTTTTGTCATTTGGGACATTGTCCACCCCCTTTTCTGTGCAGGAGAATTGTTACAGTCCTTATTAGAAAAACGTAAAGGTTACAAATGTCCTGCTGTGGCATCCGTTTTTTGGACCATTTTGTTTGTACTGTATAAGCAAAGTGTTAGTGTTACATTTCAGTTAGGTTAGGTACTTTTAGGAATTGTGCAATAGTGACAGATTCACACATTTTTCTTTTGTTTACAGTAAATAAATAATAAACAATTACAAATCTTAAAGTCAAGTTCATAAAGTAACTTTCTTTGCATTCTTTTGCTTCCCAATTAAGATACACTGGTAAGAATGGCTTTCCATTGTTAATATGTACTTAAAACAGTTCTGAAATGCAAAATAATAGAATTTTATTCATGTGATAAAACATGCGATTAATTGTGATTAACTATAGAAATTTGGCGATTAATCGCGATTTAAAAAATTAATCGTTTGACAGCCCTACAAATAACCATTTAAACTGTGGGAGTCATGTAGAGGGAGCAGTAGAATGACAATATGGAGAAACAGAATGCCAATATTAAGTAAAAAAAAGTACATACCAGATAATATTAGATTAGGATAAATATGTAAATATCCTGTCTAATTTTACTTATTGTCAATAATGTGTTAGATGGCCTTTTAATACTTTATCTGTCACACTGCGCTAGTCCCCACTGGTGCCTACTGAAGACATATACTTGTTAATCCATTGTTTTGGTCTTTTCATGAGATTTGTTGTCAATAAGAAAAAAACTGAATATCACTAGAATAATACTTTACGTGTAATAGCCTAAGTCACTGCGATTTAATTACCTCAAAACTGAAGACCTGTTTCATGCGTTTGTTCACATATTAATGAATATAATGTGCAATGTATAGCATTTGCAGCTGACTGACTAAATGGAGGAGCGGTTTGTCTTGACAGACTTTAAAGGAGTTTTTATTTAGTTATTGTTTCGTCTCATACAATCAAATGCATATCAAGCCCTTATAATAAATATAGATTGTATTCTTTTAAATCTAAACATCTATCAGTCCTCCAGAGGTTTCGTTAGTGGGCCCTCATGACTCTTCTCGCTCACAAACATCCTTGCTTAAAGCGTAACGAGGCCTTCTCACAGTTTGTGTATAACGAGATGAAATGTGGTCTTGGTAAGTGGGTAAAGCCGGGATGCTGAGCTCAGTTCAGCAGCAGCAGAGCCTCAGGGGGGCTTCATGCAGGCAGGTTATATCAGGTCAGGATTGGAGCTGGATCCCCTACAGCGGCTGGCGGAGTCGTATCCTGCCTTGTTTTCATTCTAGATGTCCGCTCGGGGACCAGCTCTGGTGGAATTGGTTCAGCCCCAGGTAGCGGTGGATGAGGAATCCATATTTTCAGCTAAATAGGGAGATCTGCACTGCTGTTCAGAGCAATAACCTCACCATCAGTGGTGAAAACCAGACATATATGGCTCAGACAAAAGGTTGGCTGTCTGTTCCCTTTGTGTCTTGTTATTCCGCTTTTTCATCACAAAAACTAACTTCAGTATATGTTACAGTTGAGCTGAAATAAGCTTTGGCTAAACATGCAGACCAAATGGCACATGATTTGAATTTCCACACACTGTATTTCATCAACAAAACAGCATCTCCCAGGATCGCAACACATCACATCTCTGACTCAGGCTCCAGTTGTTTCGGCCACGACTTTGGAATATGAAATGATTTACAGCGACGTTAAAAACTCCAGCGAGCCAGAGGAATACAAATATAAACATCACTTAAAGTTCCTGTGCCCAGATGAACTCAATAGCAAAAACAAATGTCTGGTTAAGTCAGGCACGGAGTCTTTCTGCACATTCTTTCACCAAATGGGTTTCTCATCTGCTGCTTTGTCTCTTCTTCAGCATCTGTTGCTGCTAGGAAATCTGAACACAGCATTAATCTGAGGTGGTAAAAGTTTCTAAAAATGTTCCTGACGGGCATTCGTTCTGTAAATACAGAGTTTGGAACTTCATGGGGGATTGTGATGACTTGAAACCAGTATGTAATAGAAATAGATACTAATTGACATGCAATACAAAATACATAACTGTTCTGTTTTGGGCTGACAATCATGTATTTTTAATTTATACAACGGTTTTCTACGGGCTTCAGCTCTATCATGGGTGAATATGTGAATGCACTAATATAAATATATTGCTTTAATATCTTTCCAGACACCCTCACATCCCTTTGACTACTCCAAAACCAGTTGATGAGCTAATGGAAAAAACATCTTTTGCTGATTGCTTTCTTTCGGATTGGCCAGTGCAGATTGTTTGATTTAATCCTTTATGTGGTCGGTAAGTTGCTGATGGTCTTAGTACAAAAACCTTTGCTTTGTTCCTTTTTTTCCATTCATTTGTCACCGTCCAGTAGAAACATGTTTCTCCAAATTTGGTGATTTTACATTTTTCACATAAACTGAAGGACTAAACTCTACTACATTATGTTACCTTAAAACATTTCAAAACAACATTGAACTCTCTCAAAAAATGGTATTGTAAAAAAGCAGAATCTTTGCTGAAGAACCTCGCCTCAGTACACTTTATTGGTTTTGCTTTAGTCAAATTATCAATATGAAGAAGTAAAAAGCAGCAAAAGATTCCAGTTAAAAGTATTTTGCAGAGCAGAAACATTGCTCAGCTCTACAAAAATCTAGATATATTTAGTCTGAAGGCCCGTGTATAACTACTGTATTTGTGGCTGCCTTTATTCAGATTGGCTTTGACTGCTCTGACTGTATGGGGGGACGTGACATTGAGACGAAACCACTCCGGATGGTCGAGAGCAGAAACCGGCTCAGACTGCTCACCACAAGTTTGGCTGTGTTTGTGAGTCAGACTGAGAGAAGCAGAGGACTTTCAGGTGATTATAGACGAGGCCCTCAGCTGATTGACTTTCTGACATAATATAAATCTCCGCCGTCTTGAAAAGACTCGAAAAGACATGTTTTGTATCCACACAGACGTTGAGGTTTTCCTCCCTGGGACATCAGATTGATTATTGTGTGCTAAGAACCACTGCCTTGTTGTAAACATCTGTTTTGTATGCTAGCTAATGTGCTAGTGGCTTGTAGATGAATGTTTTCATGGCGGTCACTTACACAATAACAGGAAGGGGGCAGAAAGAGAACATGCATGAAATATCTTCCTTCAGTAAAACTCAGATGCAGGATATCTATTCCATATTCCCTTGTCACTATTTAGCATTATCAAGTTAGTCGGACTATTAGCTTTCGAACAAAACCAGTTACAATGTGTGTTTACTGAGTTTCTCGTCTATGTATCTAATCGTATATTAGCGATTTAATTCAATGGCCATCGTGATGTAACGACAGACATCGTGAGGCCCCCCCCCCCCCCCGTGGCCTTCATTGCGTGCTTAAAAAGTAACATATCTGATGTATTAACGATAGACAGATTGGTTTGCATTGGTGAATATAGCTCCTGTAGTGGATTTTGTGACTATATGATTTCAGTTTGGCTCAGCACTCAGTCAAGCAGCGCAGCAGAGAGGAGATACAGGTAGGCTAATACAGATTTGCAGAATATTAATTAATTCAAATCAATTTTGAATTCAAACTAAAAATAGAATAACCTCTCCTTCCAACAAGTAATCAGCATGGCTACAAAGTCAGGCTGAATGAAGGACAACAATATGGCTTTTCAGTCTGCTTATCAGCCAACCAGGATGCCCCAATTTAGTTAAACTCTTTGGATTAGGCTACTCACATTGACCATAACCTCAAAACATGTCTACCCTTTGGAACCTCTAATTACACTTACAACAGTATATTCAATTCAATTTTATTTATAGTCTCAAATCATAACAGGCACGTTACAGATAGAGAAGGTCTAGACCACCACACTCTATCATTTACAAAGACCCAACAATTCCAGTAATTCCCCCAAGAGCAAGCACTTAGTGCGACAGTGGCGAGGAAAAATTCCCTTTGTTTGGGGGTACGATGAACAGTGGCAATTATAGTCACAATGAAGAGACCACTCTGTACTGTCATACTACTTTGTATTTTTTTTTTCAGGTAGCTTTCTTTTTTCCGCTTGTAGCCACGCTATGCGGTGTGATTAACGAATGCTAATGTGGGTCTGTTGGTCGGTCAACCTGACTATCGCAACTACTTTTTGTCAAATTATCCTGAAATTTTGTCAAACAGTGTCCATGATCTTCAGATAGGCTAATTAATTCAAATTACACCGACTTTTCCACTAGCGCCACCAATTTTTTGATTTAATTTTAAAAGGTTTTTAATGAAATGTCTCGGCATCTATTGGTTTATGCTGATTAGCACATTTTAGCACGTTGTAAAAGTAAACTAAGTGAGATAAACATTGTCTGCTAAATATACTGCTAATATTATTTAAACAGAACTGTGAGCATGTTAGTATGCTGGCATTAGCATTTAAAGGGATACTTCACCGATTTAGCATTAAGCTTTGTATCAGCAGAAACACGGTAGTATTTTTGAATGACCGTGCTTCCCTCCCTCATGTCCCCTTGAGAGGAAAGATCTCTGTATTGTGGGTCTGGAAAAATGTATACCGATGACGCAAAAATCATCGTTTTACGTCATCGGTATAAATTTTGGCAATGGACTACAGCCAGTACTTCCGCATAGCCCATAGGGGGTTGGACTGTTGGCTTTTTCCGGAGATTGCTGAGGTAAAAATGAGTGCCAGCCATCTTGAATCATCGCTTAGCTTCTCAGCAGAAACAGATCTATTCATCCCGAAGGAAATTTTAGAACAACAATTATGTGCATTCAAACTACCGCACACATGTACCACTGGGATACATTGCTAGCCGGTAAGGGGACATCCTCAGCGGTGTGCGGAAAGCGGGACGAGGGTAGGAGCTAGGTGGAAACCTAACGCTAGCTGGCCACCTGTGCCAGGCTTCGCCTGCTACGGAGACCAGCACCTCAGCCTGCAGTGCCACTAGCCGGAATACTTGACTGGCTTCGCCTGCTATGGAGACCAGCACATCAGCCTGCGGTGTTGCTCGATGCCGCTAACCAGTAAGGGGATGTCCCTAGCTCATACTCCTAGCTCATATGCAGGAGTATGAGCTAGGTGAAAAGCTAACGCTAGCCAGCCACCCGTCCCATCAATCCTGCTTGCAAGTGTCTCTTTGGACAACAAACTGGACTACATCCAACTTCAAGGAAACTCCCAACGCGAGTTCAGAGACTGCTGTGTTTTTGTTGTTGTGGAAACATGGCTGAACAACAGTGCTGCTCTGTCACTGGGTAAGACTAGCTAGTGGAGGTGGGCTTTTTTAACACGGACTGTTGCAGAAATGGGGTGCTTGTATCCAACTAACTGCTAACCGCTGGTGGAGTTTGTGACTGTTAGATGAGACCGTTCTACATTCCACGCAAATTTACGGCTGTGTTTATACTCTGTTTACAGCCTGCCAAGCGCTAATGCTAGTATGTGTTAGCTGAACTTTACGGAGCATATAATGTGTTTCGTATGTCGTTTTTATATATTTGAATTGTGTAACCACTTGAGCCACAGTGAAACGTTGTTTCGTGTATAGGGTTGAAATGACAATAAAACACAGTTGAATTGAGTTGACCGTCTCGCTGTCTGTCTGTAAATGGTAGGCATGGCTTGGGAGTGGACTCAGAGCAGCAAAGCAAGTGCATTCTGGGATTTGGTGTCTTTCAGCCACATGAGCAAAAACACATTTCCTGGCTTTTCTCGGCCTAGAAGGCACCAATTTCAATTTTCTTTTCACATTTATACTACATAAGTGACCCAATTTAAAGATATATTCAGCTTTCCAGTGGTGAAATATCCCTTTAACTCAAAGTACTATTGTGGCTTATCAATGGTGGAAGAAGTATTCAAATCATTCACTTAAGTAAAAGTAGCAATACCACAGTTTAGAAATACTCTAACAAGTACAAATTTATTTTACTTAAGTAAAATAAAAAACAGTATTAGCATCAAAACATACTAAGTATGTACCAAAAGTAAAAGTATTCATTATGCAGAATGGCCCATTTTAGATTGATATTATATTATTGGATTATAATTATTGGTGCATCCATGTGTTCACCACTTTAATGTTGCAGCTGGTAGAGGTGGAGATGATTTAATTGAATTTGAATAAAAAGGAAAACTTCTGAGAAGTAGTGGAGTAGAAGTATAAAGTAGCTAACATGGAACAACTCAAGTACAAGTACCTCAAAACTGTAGTCTACCTAAAAACAGTAGGCTACTTGAGTAAATGTAGTTATATTCCGCCACTGATGGCTGTAGACTTTCAATTTTGCTTTGAGGTAAATATCTTTTTCCATTTTTGTTGTTTAACAGATAGCCGTCGTGGTGTGACCTCCAGGGTGGTGCCAGACATGCTTTCAAAGCCTACAGCTTGCTGATGTAATCTGTGTGTTTCCATTTCACATTAAACAAACACAGCATTGTCAATACCAGAGATGTCCCATCATGTCTCCTTCACCCACGGGCCAACACCAAATCCAGATGTAACCCAAGAGCTCACTTTACTTTTTCAGCCGCAGATCCCGGGCAGATCTCCGCGTCTTGACAACGGCAACCAGAAAGCAATCACAGCAGTCAGACCCTGTTCTCAAGAGTTACAATTAGATTTGTAGCGCTCCAGACTCGGTGTTGAGCAATCCGCCAGCCCAGACTACACCCTGCTATGAGTTCATTGAGAAACTACCCACACTACACCCATTCATCTCAGTCAGCAGGGTATGCAGGAAACCAGAACCCCATTTCCAATGCACCGCCAGCCATACCAGAGGCACACACTCACACAAAGACCCCAGCACGGATGGCTTGCATTGTATCACTGACTTTCCTTCCTGCGTATTCACATATTTGCTCAACCTCTTCTGGTTTGATTGTGCTTTTTTGTTTTGGTAGGATTAAGTCAAGAAAACATTTACATGCAGGTATGAAAACAGAGAAGGAACATGAGTGCTGGCTAAATAAAGCAGTAGGGAGAAAAGGTTAATGTGTACAATGCAGTCAGAAGAAGCTCAAAGTAGGTCAGTTGGCAGAGAGCCCTTTTACTGGCAACAAAAAGGTAAGTAACAGTACCGGAGGTAGAGTTAAAGGTCAGGAATCCTTCAACAAATGCATGGTGTTTGTTTTTGTGCATATTTAAACGTAAGTGTACTCTGCAGCAACGTATTTCAAAAAAGCCAGAGGCAATGGCGGTCCTCACCATCCACCAACATGTTTGAGGGGGGTTTTGTTGCCTCGTTTAGATCCTTCACTTCCCAGAATTCCCACCCGCATCGCCCCTGCCCACAGAGCACACAAAGGATGGATGGATCCTCTCCATAAATAACCAACGGAGCAAAGCCAAAACCACTATGTTTTTCTCTCCATGCTTTGTTTCAAAGCCCCCGGACAGCTCACTCCAGAAAGTAGCTGTCCAAATGTGCTGGATCCATAACACAGGCAGATAAATCTTTGGCACACATTTGAATAAAGGGAAAATAAAAGTGCAGGATTTTGAAGATAGAGGAGAAGAAAAGCTGAAATATGATCAGTTTAGACTGACTTGTCTGCACATGAGATTATAAACAAAGAATATGTGTTGATATAATATGTCATGGAGGGTTTATCCCATGGTTTATCAGTTATGAAAAGAGTCTGAAACATCACTTTGAATCAGTGCAAATACTCCATCAACATAAAATGAATCACCAATTTTGACAATGATTAATTGTAATAATTTAAAGCAAAGATGTCAAACATTATCTTGTTCCAACTTCTCAAATGTGATGTTTTGTTGGTTTTGTGTTATTTAAAATGATCCCTCCCTCATATCTTGTTGATGTAGTAGTCCGTGCTACTGATTTTGTTATTATCACCTGACTCTGCAGTTCCTTTCAGCTCTGCGATGCTTTTTAGTCTCTTTCAGCTCATTGTTTTGGATTTACAACCTGCAGTTTCAGTGTTTTAGTGCACTCTCACTGCTCTCATCAATGTTGTTTACCGCAGCAGGCTGAAAATGACCAAAAGATCCCCAACTAATACCGTTTTAAGCTTCTGTGTTTGGCAATAAAAGATTAATTAATTAAACAATCCAACGCCTCATATTCTTCATCTGGTTTTATGTTTCTCCCCTTCTAACCCTAACTATAGACTAAACATTGAATTGATTATTCAGTAAAAATAACTGACTGACGAAAATAATGGTTATTTGCAGCCTTTCTTTACAGACAAAGACACACAAAAACTGCCTCATCGTCTCATGCTCAGCTTAAAGGGTCTCATTTCACTCCCACAATGCTGCAGCTTTAAAGCGCCCTGGGATTAGTGGCCTGATTAAAGCTGCATGTGCTCACACATCCCTGTAACACACCACATACAGTAAACACACACACACACACACACACACACACACACACAACCGCCCAATCAGACATAACAGACGGGGTCAATACTGTCAGTCTGTCACCTTGCCAACCGGAGGTCTAATTGTGCTTCCAACCAGGCAGAGGAGAGTGTCAACACGTTATCAGGCATCATCACCTTCGAGACTCTAATTCCTACACAGTGGTTCCCAACCTTTACTGTCTGACGCCTCCCCACAACCCCTCACAGATGGACTCAAGTACCTTCTTCCACACTATATACTGACTTGATTAGTCTTCTCCTGCTGTGGATTGAGCGACACATATACCAGCTTATTGTTCAGTGGAGTGGATGATTGGGAGCAAGACCTGTGAGCCTATACTGTGTCAGTATGACCTCGGTATCCTCACATTTTTTATTAGAAAAAAAAGGTATTTTTCAGCTCTTGTTTCCACTAGTAAAGCTCTGCTGTATGCCGGGATCTGTATGTTGTCTGAATTTTAAAACTGCTCTTGACACTGAAGCATTATCCTGCAGTAGCTGGTGACAGGATGATGAACAGTTGGCTCTGCAGCAGAATATAAGACCGATCCAGAGGCAAATTACTCACAGGGGAAGGTGTGCCCGGGCAATGTACAGAGAATGAACAAGTGAGAGGGATAGAAAAAACACTGAACGTTGAACTCTGGATTTTAAAAGATGGCCTTGGCGCCCAGTTAAGAGTAATTCACGTTCACAGTGAGCGTTTACATGTGCAGCACAATCTAAGTCCAATTCAGACTTTTATTGCCTTGTTTTTCAGCGACCGTGGATCACTTATATCACTGCCAAGCTGAAGGCCAAATAAAGCAAAGCCTTTAGCCGCGCACAAGGAGCTATTCAGGTCATTGAAATACAACTGTGACAATCAGACGTTAATGAAACCCTTCATGTTAGTGAGGTTGGTCAAACTGGAGCCGTGGAGCGGTTGCTAAAGGCTACAGAGCTCATAGTGCTGTGACTGTTTCTTCTGATCTGTGCTTGATTCAGCTAATGATGCAGAAGGGAATTAATCTACTGTAATGTTTGAGCAAAGTGACTGAGGATATTAAGCACAGCACATAATGTGGGCAGAGAGAGCGGTTTGGAGGTGGAAATCATCAGATCATTTGAATCGAATCATTTCATCCAGTTCAGCACAAAGATTTATAGTCACTGGCCATGTACAATAGTTTGTTGTTGTTAAAGGAAAAAGTTAAACTTTTCTGGGAAATACACTTTTTTCACTTTCTTTCTCAGAGTTAGATGAGAAGATCAGTAGCAAAGTACGGAGCTGGAGCCAGAAAACGATTAGCCTAGCTTAGCATAAACTAATATTGCTAACTTCTAACACATATTAAACAAACAAGACAAAACGTGTTCATCAGTAAGCTTTAAGAGGTGTACGCATATCTTTTTCCATTTTTGTTGTTTAACAGATAGCCGTCGTGGTAGCCGGGCTAGCTGTTTCCACACGCTTCTAGTCTTTATGCTAAGCTAGGCTAATCATTCCCCAGCACCATTTAACTTCTAGAAGCGAATAAGCATATTTCCCCAAATGTTGAACTATTCCTTTCATGTGACAGTGCTACTTGTTACTAGAGGTAGACTCATGGAAAACCAACACGAACTGGGCATACATAAATGCATTTTTATTTTTATTTTTATTTATTTTTTATTTTATATATAATATAATATTTTATTAACAAGTTATTTTTACCTGCAGTTCACAGTCCACACTCTCAGTCTTGCCTCGAAAAACACATGTTGTTCTTCTGCGATGATATTGACACCATATGATCTCAGCTGATTTACGGGTGACTTTGACCCTGTTTACACTTGGTTTTAAAGTGTGTATTGGGTGATGGGATCATAAGTGGACAACACTAAATATAAGTGTAAATGACCACCAAGACGCGTTCTGATCCGATCACTCAAACCACTTGCCGAGGTGGTCTGGGACGCATAATGTAAATGCTAATGCGTCCTGATGCTTCCCCGACAAAGAAAAAACGTCGTCAATGCAGGACATGGTTGTTGTTTTGGTGACAGTGCCCTAACAATCTATAACTTGCCCATTTTACGATGAGTTTCACCAATGTTGCCCTATGGAAGTAGATGTGTTGGATTTTACAGCGATATCTTCAGCTGTACCAACACAACCGTTAACGTGACTGGCGAGAGTGTGGACATCATAACTGAGCAGGGCCCTTTCACCTTGTAGTTGAAGTGACTAAGGCAGTAACGAAAACAAGACAAGAAAAATAAAGACCTGAGGTAAGTGCAGTTTCCAAGCCGAGGGCATCAGTGTTATGTAAAGTACTACGACTTTATGAGAGGAGGAAAAGTAAACAGTATGAGAGAGGATCAGACAGGTCCCAGTTGCAAAACTACAAACCACATTTTTTCTGTCTCAGGTACATGGATGAGAATGCCTGCTCCAAATGAAGGTTTTTGTTTGGGTGTTAGCCATGCAAATCATTTAAGTTGTATGTGTTTTTGAGACTTCTGCCTCCACTAAATTACAATGAAGGTGAATCAAATTTGGTTTGTGGTGCTCACAGCACTGAAAGACCTCACAATTTATGACCAATGGCAACGTGCAGGGCTAATAGGAAGTAGTGTCATTAAGGTGTGGAGGTCCGGGTGGTGGATGGTTGTGTGGCACCTCTGACTTTCATGAAAGAAATCAGATTGTGTACCATGTTTTGATTAATCATAACCACAACCTTTTCATAACCTTAACCAAATGAGCTGCCATAACTTTAACCATACCACACCCATACTACTTTGTCATAACCAGGACCTTTCCCTAACCTTAATCATACCATAATTGCTTAAAAAACCTTGTCATTCGATGTGAAAATAATGTCATGAACGTAGTGGTTTTGCAGAGTTGTCCCCGTTTACTCTGGATAATCCACAGAAGTAGCTGTCAACAGCTTCCTTCAGTAGAAATGAAAACTGTCCATGTTGAAGAGTTATCGGTGTGATGAGACACTTTTTGTGAACAGAGAAGTTGCTGCTGAATTACTAAATGTAATTGTTTCGATCTACGTTGTGTTGCGGCGATGGCAGAAATCTGAGTGACGGATATCTGGAAACAAAACCAAAACTATCTACTATCTATCTATCTATGGATAGTTTCAGAGAGAAGTGAGACAATTATGTTATGCTATGGGGGTGGGGGGGCATAAGGCATAACTTCTCAAAGTTTACGGTACAAATGGCACAAAAACATCATGACCCAAACTGTGTGTCAGACTCATATTTTCTCACTCTTCTCCTTCTTGTGTGTTTTGTGCATTCCTCCGCTGCTGCCGGGCCACATGGCTGCACAAGGTCACAGGGCACAAAGAGGGAGACACTGAGGACGAGTGGGGGGCCTCGCCTGTCTCAGCGCAGGCTGTGGAGTTAGGGTGGTGGAGGGGTGGTGGTCTCATAAATCTGCCTGAGCTGGTTTGCGAGAGTTTGAGGGACAGTGTTTCACAGGCAGCAGTGAGGGGCCACCTCTGCCCGGCCTGCAACAGAGGAGCTGTTGTCAGACCAACGCCTCCTGCTTCTGTCCATCCAGCGAAACGGCAAAGAGGATCCCTGCTTCAGGCAACAGAGCCCTGTGATCTCCACTTATGGAAGATGTATGGCTACTCTGCCCTCTGTTAAACCTGGGGTCAAATCTGCAGGGGCGCTTATGTAACCCAAACACCACAGACACCTGGAGGAGATGAAAGGCAGGCGGCTCATTTTTCACTCGCACTATTACGGGCTATTTCCGTGCTGAAATGCACCATAATACCAATGAAAGACCTCTGGAGGCCTTTTCTGCTCATGTAATACAGTAGGTGTGAGACCACAAATGCTGCGGCCATGATGGCAGTTGTCATGGTGACCAGGGCTCAGATGCCAACACAAATCTCCCCTTGGCCAGTGATTGTTTGACTTCTCTGCTGAGATTCAAAAGGAGGATTTTGGGCTGTAACTCAAGCTTGCAAGAGGCTCTGCTAAATCTTTCATTTCTACCAACGGCGAGCTACTGATGCGTCTCAGGCTTGAGTAGAAACCAACCGAAATGACACGCCACTAAATATTGAAGACTAATGGACTCTTTCAATTCAGCCAAATGTTGTTTTTTTGGCTTATTTCAGGCTGTTTTCTTCCAAAGCGGCTACATAAACAGATGGGAAAAGGAGTTGCGTTTGTCATAGGAAACAGGTGCTTGCATGCACATAATCACATGCCATACACAGAAGAAAAGCCCCCCATTACCCACTTGTGGCCCAGAGAATGTGCTCCAGCTGGGCATGGTGTACATTACACAAACAAGTGTTTTGAGTGCCCTTACAAGAGGCATTCATCTGAGGATATGAGTGTTCAGAGGGGGACAATGAGAGCTGATAGGGTCCCTCTGGTTGTGATAAATGAGCTGACACAAATTAGAGCATTCGGAAACATGAGAGGCAGGCTAATTACAGGAGATTTCTACCCATTTAGAGAAAAAACGTCTCTATACCAAACATACTGACCCACATCAGGCGTGTGTGATGTTAGAAATAATTTCTTTTGCATTGGTTTTCTGTGTTTCATGACATGCCAACATGCAGATCTTATAACAAATGCTTTGCAGAGACAAGCAGTGTGCACTGAGGAGGTGTTAGCAGGGTGATGCAGAAAGGCGAAGGCTTTCCTGCCAGTTTGTCAGAAATCAGCTTGGGTGTATTCTTGTCACCTCCATTAGATACTGAGCTGAGTGTGCAGAGGTGACATCTCTGCTATATTGACTGCACTGTCTTCACTCAAGTCAGGGTGACCACTAAAGATGAAAATTAATGTATAATAACCTGTACTCTTTTCAAGAAAGAATAAGTTAAATATTGTATTGGGTATTGTATTTTGTATTATATTGAGATTGAGATTCTTCTGATTTATGATGTTCATTGTGCTTTGTGATTAATTTCTTTAAATTAATTAAATTTAGAATGTAAAAAAAACCTTGTACACAGTACCAGTTATAAGTAATACTTGTGCTCACTGATAGAGTCTTAGGTATAGTCTTTAAAAAGAAAATACAGGTTTCCCCATGTTTACATGTATCCCTTTATCTTCTGTTCTAAGTTGTTATCAACAAGAGCAAGAGAGAAAAACTTTATTTACTGTATGTATTTATTTATTCATTGAAGAGCAGGTTGATGGCGTTGGTGAAGCTGTGTTACAGCGTGCTGTAATTGTCTTCTGAACCAAGAGGCACATTTCCGTGCAGAAGACAATGCTACATAATCACACTTCCTTCACACTCAGGGTTTCACAGTTTGACAAACATTTTTTCAGAGCCACAACAATTTCCTGATATGCAGCGAAATCATGCTAAAATAATAGCCTGTAGCTAAAGAATAAATTGGGCATTATTCCTATGATCTACATAATTTTACTGTTTTCAACACTGAAACAGATACAGCAAGTAACCAGCACTACAACTTATGTAAATATGCCAGGGGGGACTAAATGATGTTTAAATGTGTAAATATATATATATATATATATATTAGTAGGCTATTTTTTTTTTTCAAAACCCCTCTTACTGTTAAATGTAAAAAATATCTTTGATGACTCATCTTGAAGTTGTATATCCAATCAAATTTGATATAGGGTGCGAGCTAACCTATAAAACTTGACCGTTAGCTAGCAGTGCAATTAGGAGGTGAAATGTTAGTTGTTAAATTTCAGTGATTCAATTAAAAGTTAATAAATATTTTGCTAACTTTTGTTTAAAACATTTAAACTCAATCACACATACATGATATACATCTTTTTAGATACATGTTCTGGGGATATCATTGATGATTGTGTGTCCTTTGTCACAATGATATTATTAAAAGTCCACAAATCCGCTAAGAAATCAAGGGGGAGAAATCAAGTTTCATACATTATAACTGCAGAAGTTACCTCACATTTTTAAGTTTGCATCAGCGTCAAAGTAAACCAGTGATAGTTGTCTGTACTTCCATGGGTTCATTACAAACAGAAACTACTAATAGCTTATTTGGCACACTTTTAAATGGTGCCAATACAGTAGTTATTAAAAAAAAAAGCATGATTATCCCCCAAGGAAACTAAAGAAAATCCATTGATATTCACGTTTTTTTTTTCATCATTTTATTTTATTTTTGACAGTACTGAACCACAATTAAAAGACAAATATTTTTGTTTTTTAAGAATAGGCCTATATCTGTTGTTCCAGACAACAGATTATCTACTGTCTTGTAATAATGACGTCAGATTTGCAGTTCGCGCGGAGGAGGTGGGAGCAGGGTGGGAGGGGTTTGCCGGGACAGAACGAGAACGTTTCTTCCGACCAATCACTGGCTTTTTATGCAAATGAGCTGGTCCTACGGTCAATGTGGTGAAGAGCAATCTGGTATAGAGGGGTAGAAAGAAGTGGTGCGGATTCAGAGATATTCCTACGTGTGTGTTTCTCCGTCTATGAAGCTCTGGATGGCTGGTTAACCACTCAGAAAAACACTTCAGTCCCTGCAGTTACTCAGATGTGCGCTCTTTGAATGCGATAAAGCGGATATTGTATTCACTTTTACTGGAGTCACAGAGAAGAGCGGCAAGATGAAATACAAAGTAAGTGATTGGATCGGTACTTTCTCTTTCTTGTGTCATAATATATGCTGGAAAATGAATTCACAACAAACTGGTTTCTTTAAAGGACTCGACGTAGATGATATGATTGTAAAACCTTTCCACTTTTGGTTTCATGATGGCGGTAATTCTAAGTTCTTTAAATGACTGCATCCGGGTTTGTTTCATAAATTGAACTGGTTAAACAAAAAAGGGAAACTGCCGAGAGGATGCTGTAACTTTTCTTGTAGATGTTTTTTTAATGTTTTTTATATAAATATATATGTCAATATGTGTGTGTAAATGTCTAATTTTGAGGCTACAGCATTCCGTTTTTTGTATGCATCATCTATGCCTTTAGGCTACATTTATTGCGACAACAGGGGCGTAAATAGAGTAAAACCGCACCCTCTTCCCCCCCTTAAAAAGTAGAAATAGAAACAGGAATGTGTTTTTTTCTTATGTTGTTTTCATCATTTGATCTCAGATTGTCCTAGCAGTGTTCTAAAGACTATTGAGACTGTAAACACATTTCACTGAGAGTCAAGTTGCCACCTAGTAGGCTAGGTATAAAAAGCACATTATAGCTTCTTATTGCTTTGCAGACAGTCACGCACGTCCTCTTTAATGACCCCCTCGTTGCTGTTGGACTTGTTGCATATTGACTTTCTCAATATGTGATGTAGCCTATTCAATTTCCTTGAAACTCAATTCAAAACAGTTCTACTGTATTAGGGTGGCAACTGACACTATATTTTCATTAGGCTACCTGTTCATTTAATTTTATACTTTTTATTGATCCCCAGTGGAGAAATTACAACTTTTTCACTCTGTTGTTAGAACACACTACACACAGGACTGACATACACACACATGCTCAGGTCCTATACATGCACAAATGGAGAGATGTTGTTGATGTAGATGCTGGACAGGCGCCTTGAGCAGTTGGGGGGGTTTGGTGCTTTGCTCAAGAGCGCCTTGGCAGTGCCCAGGAGGTGAACTGGCACCTCTCCAGCTACCAGTCCACACTCTGTACTTCGGTCCATACAGGGACTTGGACCAGCGACCCTCCAGTTCCCGAACCCAACTCCCTACTGACTGAGCCTGAATTGATGTCAGCAAATATATTGGCAATAATTGACAATCTACAGTGTTCCCTGAGTCCATGGGGACTTCTTAAGATGTCAAAACTCAAAGATATGCAACTCTTACGATGCCATGAAGAAAAGAAGGAAATCTTTAAAACTGAGATGCTAGAAGAAAAATGGCTTAAACTATGGATTGATTGTCAAAACAGTGTCAATCAACAAATTTATTATTGACTAATCATTTCAGCAGTACTATATATATATATAGTCATTACAACTTAACACAATTGGGAAAGCTACCTAACTAACTAGTTTATATTACAAACTGTATAGTCATATTTTCCACTTCTAGCTGAGATCATTTGACGCTTTTCACTTAAAAATGAATCCTGTCCTCATTAAATCTCCTTGATGCTTTCAGATTTCTCTTTACTTCAGCACGTAGCCATTCAGAGTCTGTTATGTCTGTCACTGTTCGTCATTAGGGTTTATTTTGTGATGAACGGCTTGGCGTCAGCTTCATCTGGCTGGAGATACAGAAAAATTTGGATTGACTGTTGTGGAAAAATGGACATGTCTTGATCTCACTGGACCCCTGCTTTGTGAATGCTTTTGGGCATTTAGCAAGAGACTTGAACTGTTGCAGTTAAGTCTCATCTGCCCTACACTTTAGCCTGAAGTCTGCCTCACCATATTAGGGAAGCAATAACTGTGCAAAGTGTTTGGATGATTCAGGGATTTTTGAGGGCAGTGGCTGTTTTCTGAAGTGTGAAGCAGCTGTTTGCCAAAGTTTTGGCTCAGACTCTCGATTTACAGTTTGGATCTCTTTTCTTCAGCAGTCTACTGGGCCTGGTGTCACTCTTTAGCAGGGTGCGGTTACGATTGGAGGGTGGTGCACGCTGTGTGTCTGCGTCATGGTCCAAACTGAGTCATTGTCCGCTAAGTACACAGTTCACAGAGCGGAGAGAGCCGGAGCAGTCGAGGGTGATGATGATGTTTTTTGGCGTGAGGCCAGTGAGTGTAGCAAGGATCTCTGGGGAGGAAACTGCTTTGATCAGGTCTCCATGATTACCATTTTCATCCTGAACAAGAAGGCAGTGGATGCTAATAAATGTGATCAACACCAGTGTTTCCAAGCTTTGCTCTGTCTATAGGAAGAGGATTTGACATAAAAACTGTCTACACTTTGTTTGCCTTAGGTGAGATAAGGAGAGCAAAGAAATCATGCAGAGTGCTCTTTGCTTATGATAACATACCTACATTTTGCAACACTGCCAGAGGAAAACACGGGTGGCAGGAATGGAGAAGAAAGGTGGGAAATCTTGCAGGTCAGCCTCTCACAGATCATTGTTTAAATCTGTTAAACAGTTTACTATGTGCCCCTATCAGATCTCAGCTCTTGATCTCAGCCGCAATGAATTATTCACAGCTATATTAAGCACTCTTTTCCTCGCAGAGTGGTAATGTTTCAACACAAGCTTAATGAGGCGGTTTGCGCCCGTCACATGTCCTGAGGTGCGGTGCTGGCCAGACGCTGCCCCCCCCGTTTCCAACTTGTGTTCAGGTGTGAAGGGAAGGCTTGTCTATTGTCTTCCATAGGTCACCTAATGCGTATAATCCCCCTGAGGGATCCACTCACCGAGGGATCTCTTAAGGCTCTGACACACCAACCCGACGACCGACCATTGGCAGAATGAGACTGATCAGTCAGAGCAGTCTGATCAGTCGGCTCCCCGATCAGTCGACTTTTTGGACCCCCCGAGGTCCAAAAAGTGCCTCAGAACACACTGAAGCGGCTTTTAATCTGAGTTCTGTACAGATTCTATATATATATATATATATATATATAAACGTGTTTAAAATAGTGTGATCAGAGGCAGCTGTTTCCAGTCTTTATGCTAAGCTAACCGTCCTCTGGCTCTAGCTCTAGCTTAATACTGCACAGATATAAGAGTGGTATAAGTTTTCTCCTCCAACTCTCCACTAAAAAGACAATAAGCTTATTTGCCAAAATGTCAAACTATTCCTTGAATGCTTTACGACAACTTTCTAAGGCAAAATAAGTTCTCATTCCTTTGTAGCTGACGTAACTGTTGCAGAAATAGCTTCACAACCACAGTGAGGAGTGATTAGGTGAACCCACATTCTGGCTTATGTGTGTGTGGGGGTGTGTGTATGTGTGGGTGTGTGTATGTGTGTTTTCTTTAGTTTAGTTTCTTTTTTATGGGTTCAGGCTCCAGGCACTGGTCCAAAAGCAAAGAGGGCTGGAGGAGAGGGGAGCAGACATTGTTCTGAGACTGTGGAGGAGGAGGAGGATCTGTGATGCTGAAAGGGCCTGCAGAAAATAAAAGAAAGAGGAAGTTGTGGGGGGAACGAGAGGGCAAACAGAGTTTGATGTATTGGGTTGGGGGGGATGGGAGCCTGGAGGTCGAGGAGCGCCCTGTGAGAATGAGAGCATTCCAGGCGATCGTGCGTGGGAAGTTTGTTCGAAAGATGCACATGATTGTTTCAAGGTGCCCCTTTACATTGTTAATGAGTCTGGTAGCACTCTTTTCTTGTCTGTGCATTGTGCGAAAGGAGACATTTGTATGCTCCAGAAAGAAAACCAGGCAAACAATTCCTTTAGAGAAACCGCTGCAAGTTTGACGTGCACATTCAAGCAGTGAAATAGCTTTTCCATGCTTTTCCACAGACTTTCTTTGAGACTAAATTCAACATAGATCATTTACTAAACCAACGCTAGTTAAAAGGTGATGGAATTTTTATGCTGTGGCGTTTTCAGTTTAAGGTTAGTTATTAGTGCAGAATGACTTTGTAGTGAAGTTTGCTCCTGTGCAAGATTTTCAGTGAACGTGAAGAGCTTCTCCCCCAGCCAGAATGACAGAATGAATAGCATAGCACCTCCCCCCCGCTGCGCCCTCGCACCATGAGCCAGCTATTAACATTTGAAACGGTCAGCGGGGAGACAGACTACATTGTGTGCTCATTTCAGAGAGAGAGAGAGAGAGAGAGAGAGAGAGAGAGAGAGAGAGAGAGAGAGAGAGAGAGAGAGAGAGAGAGAGAGAGAGAGAGAGAGAGAGAGAGAGAGAGAGAGAGAGAGAGAGAGAGAGAGAGAGAGAGGCAACAATGCATATAATCATTTCCATGTTTGACCTTTGGCGGAAATCATTCTCGCCACCCTCTTCCTTCCCCCTTGAGGAATGCCAAGTATTTTATAGGGTCATCTCTCAAGATGTAGTGGGCCTCTGTCAGCTTGGTTCAACCCTGTGGAGAGTCAGTCCTCGTGGCAGATAAGAGGAGGAATGACAGCTGAGAAGTGTTTAATACCACTGCACTGAATGAGTACATCCTGTAACTGTTACTTGTTTGTGCTTTGAAACTGTGTTTGTCAGTAACTAACTGGCTGAACATGTGATGTAAGTTTGATAAATCAATTGTTTCATTTTTCTCCGGTTCCAGCTTCTCAAATGTGAAAATTCGCTTTTTTTTAATTCTTCATATATGAAATTAAGATTAATATCATTGGATTTGTCATCGACAACAGACGTATAAAGACATCATGGGCTTTTTGTTTTATTTTTTATCTTTTTTTACAATTTGACATTTTATCTGAACCATATTATTTTCATGATTCATCATTTATATGCACCAAATTTATTTATAATAAAAATAAGCATTAGTTGCAGCCGTTATCTCATGGCCAACCTCTGACAGAATTAAAGAAAATACAGAAGTATATCATCAGTGGATGTTCTCAAAAGTTAAAAATGGTGAATAGTAAACAAAAGATTCTCCTTTTATCTCACATGCCCTTCATGTTTCAAAGGAGGAAGATGGCAGCCACAACTGTTTGTCTTTTTGTGTCTGTGACATCTTTGCATAGTGTGAAATTGAGAGGACACAGAATGAATCTCCATCTCATTGGCTATTCCTATATGTAAAAACCATTCAATGTGGCCCTGCAGAGATACCATGAAACATACTTCACATCTCCGCTAATGCCCCCTGGAGGGATTAGCTCTCGTCTCCGGGGGTTACCACGATACCCTCGTTTGGCATCAATTCCGAGCTTGGAAATAATCCACCTCTCGGCTCCGCCAACACTGAGCGCCTCTTGGCTGGGGCCCCATAAATACCAATCATACTGTTTTATTTTGTGTGTTGCTGTTCTTTTTGGGTCAGAGGTCAGTGTCAGCAACCAAACAAAGCCCATCAAGCACGCAGAGATTCATAGCTTTGCCCAAAGACACATCATGAATGAAAACAGCATGAATGCCGGCCAACACGGGTCCTCAAATTCTTGCTGCTTTACACCATTTGTACAGTCCTGGAATGACTTGTCAGCAACAGCGTTGTACAATACAGTATGTTGCCCAAGCAGTTCACAGAATTTGATACACTTTGAGAGAATATCTCCAGTGTGGCTTTCACGTCTAATTATAGGTTGTACTTGGCGTTCAGGACCAGAGCGAGGGAGTCCAAGATGTGAAGTGATAAGACGAGGTCAGCGGAAGTGCTGCAGGCTAAGGAAGAGAGCGTCATGTCAAGTTACCTTGAAGTTTATGTGACAGTAAAAAAATAAAAAAGCTATGATGAATGGACAGGGCGAGAAGGAGAATAGTCATTTCACCCAAGAAGTTACTCAAATCACTTCCTGCGACTCCATAAAAAGGTGGCTGACAGTGTTGCAGTTGTGTCCTGCCTACGTCATATTGCATCAGGGGTTTTACTGCTGGGGTTTAACACTGACATGGTTATTAGCTTTGAAGTTGATTAACAAACTTGTTAGCAAACAGTTGTTTATTTAGGGGCTAAACTGCACGGTGGAGTATAGAAAGAAACTCAGAGAGCTATTGTGATTGATTAGCGCAAGAGTGGCTGGCTAGCGTGTTAGCGGTTAGCTCCACAGCTACAGTATTATTACGACTAGCCCTGCCCCTCTCTAATTTACTAAGCTTTAAGCATGAATATTTCGGCACTTTTTGGTGAGACCAGGTCTTCGATATAAAGATATTGATCATTGCGTTTTTAAATGTTATCTTAACACAAGCAGCAGCCATACAAGGACTAACATTTACTACTTATATTTTTTTCAGGGAAACTCCACGTTTATGACACAGCTTTAGTCATGCATATCCACTGACTAAACAAATATCTCAGCTCTCAAACGGAGATGCTTTGAGCATCAGTGCTTTGTCACATCGTGCAGTGGTTAGACGCAACGCGGAACATCATATCCTGTCGAAGACAGTCGCCACACTATTGCTGTTGCTCTTTGGTTGTTTTGGGGTGTGGAGTTTTCTTTGCAGTGCTGCAGCTCGTGAATCACAAATGAGAGACGAGGGAAGGTAGTGGGTGTCATATTTACACTGGGGATACAATAGTCTTTTATTCAGAATGAATGGAGCCTTTTCTATCAGCCTGGAGGAGCTTGGTGTGCGGTGTCTTGATGTCTGTGTGTTCAATAAAATCCAAATCTGTGTTCAGCTTGTTGGAAAAGAAACAAACGAACAAGCCAAAGTGGTGATTTCTGACTATGGCTGATGACCATGATGAAGGCCACAAGGCTGGAATAAGCTATTGATTGTTTAACAGTTAGTCCCAACTCTATTCGTGCAACTGTAACTGTGTCATAACTATTGATTTACAGCTGCTTGCATAAGATATCAATCAGTCATTGTGTGGAAGAAGTGTGTTGGATCACGTTTCTCTAGCTTAAAATAAAAGCTCCAAAAGTTGTCACATTTTCCCTAAGACTTTTTCAGAAATAGCGGAGGGGAAGTTTCACCAAGCCTGCTGTGTAATTATGTTAATACACGGCCCACTGGCTTAGGCTGTAATCAGAGGGTCAACCTTCCTGAAAACTGTCCAAATGAAGAAATTACCATGAGCTCTGAACCACTTCCCATGAGCCCTTCCTACCCAGAACCCTTCACACGGCCCATTTATTTGAACTGGCTCTCACCCGCAATCTTAGCAACGGCTCGTAAAAAGTCATCAGGTCCTCATTACCGTCATTACTATAATTATTTTCTATATTTAACCATGTGAAATGAGGCCAAATGAGTGTTCTGGTTCACCCCTTTCTGCCAACTACCCCAGGACACGTGTTACAGTTGGTACGTCCCTAATTTTCACACAGATATGCGATGTTCTCACAGTGGGAGCGTACCACTTTTTTTGGGAGCAGGTTGTGTTTGCTTTGGTTATAAGTATCCTCGTCTCTTTTAAAGTAGGACCACTCCTGTTGCCTTGGGAACGCTATGTTTCTGTTGTGTGGTGCGGTTGTGTTTTTGGCTGCTTTAACAGGGGGATTTAAGTATTTGTGAGCTTGTTTAGCCAAAGCCACCTTCATTATTATTAGATTGATGTGTACCCCAGAGATGCAGAGCCAAAACCACCCAGAGAGCTCTCACTGAAACCAAAGGTTGGGCCCCTTTTTATGCGGGCGGTGAAGTTACATAAGGTTTTTATTTTTGGATGGTCAGCACAGGACGTTTATACTGTTTGTGTTCAGACAAGAAGCTAGTGAAAAAAATGCCTTGTTGGTGTTAGAGGTGTGTGAGTCAGAGAGTGGAGAGGCTCAGACAGCCTGGTCTTCAGGCTGTATATCGAGCTCCAGGTGCAAATCGTGACAAACCAGCTTTGCACGATTCCTCGCTTTCTAATGGCGAAAACATACGAGGCCGTGAGAGCGTCTCTGAAGCCAGATGTTGCAGAGGGCAGTATGAGACCTGGGAGACCCCCGAAACCTCCTTTTATCTTTTATACTTTTTATTGTCTTTCTGACCTGATCTGTTTTTCAATAATTAGATTATGTTTGGTCAAGCTTTATCATCAGCTTTTGTCATTAGAGCTGAAATGATTAGTTGTTTAACCGATTAGTTGATCAACTGGAAAAACATTTCAATCCTTAAACGAAAATAGTGGAAAAAATACCAAACATTCTCTAATTCCAGCCTCTCAAATGTGAGGATTTTCTGCATTTCTCTGTTAGGTCGGGCAAAACAAAATATCTGTAGACTTCAATTCTGACTCTGGGACGCTTTGATGGGCACTTTCTCATTATTGTTTAACATTTTGCACTACACAGCTCAGGGAGATGCTTCACGGTCTCGTTTTATACAATGACAATACTTGATACCTGATTTCATAGACTCAGATTTCATAATTGGCAGATTAGCAATGAATAATTGTTAGTTGCCGCTTAAGATAATATCTTAAAATTCCTTGTTTTGTTCACCGTCGGTGCAAAACTCCCATATTCAGTCCACTTTCAGATGTGAAAAATAAAAAGCAGCCCATTATCACATTTGAGAAGCTGAAATCAGAGACTATCAATGATTAATGGTTGATTATAAATAGTTGCTGATTAATTCTTTGTCAAACGAATAATCGATTAATGGACGAATCTTTGCTGCTCTAAATCAGAACAAATGGTAGAAGTCATGGGCAAATAACAGACATTTAACTGGATCATCTCACAAAGAAATAAAGTAAAACAAAATCCAGTAAAGTAAAAAAAAAAAAAAAGTTAAATCAAAATAAGCTTTCTAATAAAAGTAGAAGACATTTTAAAGGACGCTGAGATCGACGGCCTTGTTTCCTGAGACATATTGTTCAATATCTTGTTTGAAGCAACGCACAATTTACATCAGGAAGCAACAGAACGCCTCGCCAACTTATAACAAATAACTTCCTGGAAACTCGTCCATGGGTGAAGCAGAAGGGGCCCTCCCCGCCTGCCCGCTGACAAATGGCAAACGTGTTTGTACTGTAGGAGGATCAATGGCGAGTGGTAGAGTCACCGTGTTGTGACTAACCAATGTTTATACCAGAGATCTGACGCCCGCTTTAACAGTCAGTTTCATCTGCTGCGATTACAGTGATCACAAAGACAGGAGCATCACTTCAAAAAGGATTTGCATGTAGCTGGTACAGCTAACAGCATGTTTGTTCAGTGTGATGAGGGGTGATGTTTTCTGTTTCACGTCACCCATCAGATTTGAAATCTTCTCTGGCTCATGTATGAGTTACTCTTTGTTGTTCGAGGTGCTACAAAAGTGATCCTGATTTCCATTTATATTGTCTGTATGTTGACTTCCTCACAAGCTCTGCCCCAATAAAACTTAACCACAGTGAGAATGAAGGTTACTTGTGTGAAAATGTGTCAGACATTTCCCTTTTGGGATCCTTGTGGTCTCTAAGCTTCAGTTTAAGTTCATGTTTGTTGTAGCATTTTTATCACAGAGTCAGACTGATGTGTAACTTTGAGGCCAAAGTGTTAACTAATGGACTGGCCGTTTATTAAGGTTTTAGTAATCCTAATATAGACCTTTAACGTATGACATCCATACTGTAATGGTTAGAGCCTTTATGTTTTGTTTGGTCTTTATGTCCTCATTGAAAAATCAACCAATTTATTTAGCTTTAGATAAAAGTATTTAAGTGGTTACTTTTAACCACGAACTAGACACATTTAATGAAATAAAATAAATACTCATTTGTACGGTGGCCCTGAAACCTCAACGCACTGCAAGAAAACACAAATAGACAAGATAGCACTTTTTTGTGGAAACTTATATATACTGTATAGTCCAGTTGTGTTTTGTTTTTACAGCATTTAGATTCTGCACATTTGTTGTCAAATTGATGATAAATCTTCTTACCTTGATTGTGTTTTGTGTACAGTTTCAATGTGTTGAGCCCTAGTAGGCCTGCACGATTCGGGGAAAAATATGAATCACGATTTGTTAGCTTTGAATTGATAGCAGGATTCTCTGCCACGATTTTTTTCTCACAAAGTGTAATGTTTATTCCACACATGAACCACGACAAAACAGAACAAATTGGCAGTACCAAACATAGATTTTTTTTGGCACCTATAGCACATTGTGCATCACCACAAGCCTGTAAACACAGAGGCTTCAATGAAGAGAAGGGAGAGCATTGCAGCGCTTTAAAACCTTTTTTATACAGTCCGTTTAAAACTCCCAGAAGAAAGTAGTAGCGTTTGTGATGCAGTCGGCTTATAAAATTAAAAGAGAATTGAAATCATATAAAAAAAAGTTATTTAAAAATTAAATCGTGAACAGGGTGAATCGAGACCGCGATTTTATAACGATTAATCGTGCGGGCCTAACCCCTAGCATACATTTAGGATTTGGGAGTGCTGTGTAAAAAGGACTGTAGAACATGTGAAAATCCATCCATCGTATTTAAACATGTTTTACAGAAAGAATGCGTTGTTTAATGCAGAGGACTTCTTAAACATTAGTTCAAACATACATTTAAGAAGTTTAGGTCAAAATCATTAAGTATCCAAGTGATAAAACAATGTTAAGTGTTTATTTTTGTGCTTTTAAAGGGGCGGCAGGACCCCAAAAAAAACATGGCTACATATAATTTAAAATCTGTACTGAGGCTCTAGAAACTACGAGCATGTTTGAGTGATTGTGCGTGAGCTGTTGACGCCTGTGAGAAGCAGAAATGAACACCTCAGTGTGGTTTAGAGGACGGATGCTAGGTCAGTTTCTCTCGCACATTTTCTTCCACCAACATATCTCTGAGTAGCTGGGCTGAGATGTCTGCTCGAATACAAGCAGTGGTCAGTACCTTTTTATATATGTATACACGTTTGTTTCTGATTGCTTTCTTGATTTGGCAACTGGTTGCAGCGATCACTGTAATCAGCAGCAACAAAGGAGCGTGATATGTGCTGTTCTGGTGTCTGTGAGGTGATTACATTTCTCCTCTGAGCATCAAACACAAAGCAGTTAACCACAGCAGGACAATGAGCCTTATGCAAGAATCACTAGGAAGAACAGGTTTGTTCTGAAGTGGCACGTACGAGTGATTTAAAAGAAATTGTGGCATTCATTTGTTATCCTGTCCAGTATCATCCTCTGTTGCACCTGACTGTTTAACATCCTCTACTGTCGGCTGTAATATTCTTTCAGTCTAATATCTGTCTTGTCACTTCCCCTTGACCACCTCTCACATTAGTCCTGGACCGCTTTGCTTTAGGAAGACACATTTTTTTAGTGTTTAACTTACATTGCTCGGAGTAGAGCCGCTGCTCCTTCGTGTCGAAAGGAGCCAGTTGAGGTGGTTCGGGCATCTGGTAAGGATGCCCTCTGGACGCCTCCCTAGGGAGGTGTTCCAGGCACGTCCAGCTGGGAGGAGGCCTTGGGGAAGACCCAGGACTAGGTGGAGGGATTATATCTCTAACCTGGCCTGGGAACGCCTCGGGATCCCCCAGTCGGAGCTGGTTAATGTGGCCCGGGAAAGGGAAGTTTGGGGTCCCCTGCTGGAACGGGAAAAGCGGACGAAGATGGATGGATGGATGCTTGGGTTTATTTTGGGTCCCCTAACACCACTAGTGACGCTGCTAAACTTGTTATCTTTTTGTCTGTAGGACGGGAAGCTCAGTAGTGTAACATTATTTTGTTCTACTCCTTGGTTTTTCAATTTTGTAAATGAAACACAAACTGAAGAGACCAGGATCGCCTTATATGACTATTTTAGTGCCGTTGATGTAAGGATTACATTTCTCAAACGTGTACAGCCTCCGGTGATATTCATGAGGCTGAAATGAGCGTTTTTTGTGCAGTTATAAGAGACTTTGGCGAATCCGACTTAGAAATAGTGAGACGTTTAGGATAAGAATGTGAAAATGTTTTTGCATTAGGCCCAATGTCAGCATTGAAAGCTGCTTTAAACTTGTCTCTCATTCCTCAGAACAAATGTATTCAAAGTCTAATTAGAGCTGCAGTTGTAATCAAAGCAATCAGCATTTTGTTTCCTCATGGATGCCTCTGCCAGCCTTGATCAAATTATTGCAATGAGCAAACATCCAGGTCAGCTCCCATTAGGCGACGTCAACCTTTGGGGGTCACCATCGAACTTGTTGCAGCTAGCTGGTGGCGGGGGTTGATTGTGTAATTGTGCAACAGGTGTTGCTGGCTAATGGCCCTGACAGTGCACTTTGACAATAGCCAGGGAGGCCAAGCCCGCAGTGAGAGATAACGACGTTAGTGGCAGAGAGCATTTCACATGGGAACGGGCTGAATCAGGCAGGGTAGGAAAGAGGAAGGCCAAAGAGGGTTCAAGAAAGCCTCAAAGCGGGCTTCCTGATTCCCACACTGAGCTACTAAAGGGTGAGGCGTTAATGACCTAGACCAACAACAAAAAAGGTACTAGAAAGATAAGTGAAAACTGTTTCCATTAAGCGTGCAAACACAGCTTCTCAAACAGTCATCGTTTACGTTTTTCTGGTAATCCTCACTCTGTAGAAATATTTATTTTTGATCCAAATGTGCATGTAGCTCGTAGTCTGATTAGGAATTAAAATGTATCCTCTACTCAGCTAATTTCATCTGATACTAGTGAGTTTGATCCAAACTGCAAGATGAGTTTATGAAGATTTGAAGTCTGCAGAAGTGTGACTTCAACTCTGTCCCTCTGTAGTTTCAGTTTCATTATAAGATATTTTTTAGCCGTTTTATTGCTGAAGCAGAAGCAATAAATGTTTAACAAAAGATAGTTGTTTTTTTTTTACTGTCTTTACAAGGCCCATCTTACTAGATAGTGGTGCTATAAAAATAAAAAGGAAGTTGGGTTGTTCGCACGAAACAGACAAGCTCTACAAACACTCCTCTCCCTCAGTATCTAACGTAAAGGAGCCCTTGAGCAAGGTGCTTAATCCCTAATTGTATTTACATAGTTTACATAGCTTACAGTACAGGACTGTTGTGCTGCGCAGCTCCCAGGAGTTTAAATTTGTTATGTGAGGATAAAAAAGCTGAAAAGGAGTGTTCATACTCATTTAACTCCTTCCATGGATGAATAACGGCTAAAGGAAAAAGACTGATGCATTTACTGAGGCAATTAGTCTTTAAATGCCTCTCTTAGTCACAGAAGTGGCACACTCTGGGGTTTTCCTATCTCCAGAATCTGTGGTTTTGAGTCATTATCCCTCAGCCTTCACTGGCCCTTTAGATAACTGTGCCCTCGAGCAGAGAGCAAGCTGAGAAAATCCCATCAAGTTCAGACTGGTTTGAAAGACATCTGGTGTGGAGCAGGGGGCTAATGGGATCCTGCATGGTAATTTGAAGTGCAGAGAAAAGTTCACCAGCATGTCATTCACCAAGGTGTTTTAAAACATGTACATAAACATAGAAGTATTGTAATTGATGTTAAACTCTAGATTGAAACTACTCTCTCTGTACTGTCTGTACGCTAAATATGAAGCTGCAGCCAGCAGGTGATTAGCTTAGCTTAGCATAATGACTAGAAACAAGGGGAAACAGCTAGCCTAGCTCTGTCGAAAGGTAACAAAGGCTCTCAAACTAACGCGTTATATGTCATTTGTTTAATTAGAAAAAAACTAAGTGTGACAACTAGTTGAGGTTATGAGCCAAACTACTTTTTGACAGGGAGCAGCAACTACTTGAAGTCTTGTCATCACCTAAAGATTGCCAGGCAACCAGCACAGACTCCAGGACAACCCCCATGAATCCACAACTTGTCGTGCTTACACTTTTTTGTAGGAATTAAGCAAACAAGATAGAACGTGTAAGTTAGTGAGCTTCCTAGCCAGGCTAGCTAGCTGTATCCCCCTGTTTCCAATCTTTGTGCTAAACTAAGCTAACCATTTGAAGGCTGTAGTCATATTTAAAGTAGAGAAATGAGACTGGTATCGATCTTCTCATCTCACTTAATAAGCAGATTTCCCAAACAAACTATTCCTTTAAGGTTTGATAGAATTAAATAAAACCTGACAGTATGTGACAGAAGGTAAAAGCTGTTGTTCCAACTCATTAACTCTGTAGCTTATTTCGGTTCAATTAAGCAAAGATCTTAATCTAAAAGAATTTCTTCTCTGTCTTCCATCAGAACCTGATGGCCAAAGCGTTGTACGACAACATGCCGGAGTCCCCCGAGGAGCTGGCCTTCCGTAAAGGGGACATCCTGACCGTCATTGAGCAGAACACAGGAGGTCTGGAGGGCTGGTGGCTTTGCTCCCTGCACGGCCGCCAAGGCATCGCCCCTGGCAACCGCCTGAAGCTGCTGATCGGACCCATGTTCGAGGCCCAGTCCCCAACCGCCCAGTCCCCCCCTCAGAGCTCAGCCTATCAGCAAAAGGCTGGCTCGGGGGCTCAGGGAATCTACCAGGTGCCACCGTCCCTCCAGAGTCCACAGCAGCAGAGTCAGCAGAGCATCTACCAGGTTCCTCCTGGACAAGACGTCTACCAAGTCCCACCGAGAAGTACTCTAGCTACTGAAACCCCCCCGAGCAAGGTGAGAAAGAAAGAGAGCTAGATTACATTTCCCTAAGGCTGCAACTAAAGACCATTTTCATTATCAGTGAATCTGTCAATTAGTCTTTTTATTAATCATTAAATCCAATTAATCCAAAAGTAGAGGGGAGGAACTCATTAGTAAAACCACCTGATGAGGTGATTGGCTGGAAGGAACACCTGTGGATTATAATGGCTCTCTAGTCCAAATGTTAAAAAACAAAATTTCAATGATATAAAATGAAAAAAAGCAGCAAATCCTCACATTTGAAAGGCTGGAAATAGAGAATGTTTGGCATTTGTTTTTGATATATATCAATTAAATCGTTTGAGCCCTACATTTCTCCATCCTTTATAGGATTAGGTTTTCATTGTGTTTTAAACATAGTCACAAAGTAGTGGGGTACAGACTTTTTAAAACCTAATGCCAATGATTTACACAAGTTACAAATTTCAGATAAAATGGTAGAGAGGGGTATGAAAGCATAGATCAGTAGAAAATGGAGTGGGTTTAGAGAAGAGAAGAGAAAATGGAAACTGGTGTGTTTGACGTCTGGAGACCATTCTTTGGGATCAGAGCAGATTTAAAACATTTAGTGGGTGTGGCCTGGCGAGTGTGGGTATTAGATGTGATAGGACATGGCATTTACACCGTGACCTGTTATCCTGCCACGACTCTCATCAGTGTGATTGCACACACAGAAAGCAGGGAGACCAGAAAGATTGTGGGTCTGCGATGTGAAATGTGGACAGGGTGTGCCGAGCTTGATGCTTACCACAGAGTAGGGTAGTGTTTTTGTGCAGGGCTCCCATTTGGCTTTATATGTATATTGGCACACGGTGTGTAGCAGAGCCAGTCTAAGCCACAGAAGGGCACTGAATATGGGAACTTGTGGAAAAGCAAACAGCACAGAGCTGTTTTTTGAATTTTGGTGGAACCCAGCTGCCTTTTTTCTGTACTTAAATTACTAGTACAGTGCCTGTTGAAAATGTGCCTGTTTGGAACGGGCCGATTGCTTGGCCTGTGGTATTGATGCTTGTAGAATTCTTCAAAACCAAATTGTACCCCAAAATTACTTGCAGAAGGACCCCAAACCACTTACTCCACTGTATAGCCTAGTCTACATCAGAGGAAGACATTGTACTACTACATTTACCTGACAGAGAACGAATTTAATCACAAAATATCACAATGAAAACGTGGAGTAATCAGACATTTGCCTCATGGATATACATATATACATATACAGTTTATATAAAATATGTATATTATAATACTTTTATCTCCCCTCATCCAATAAAGATAATTCTTTATTAGTCCCACAGTGGGGAAACTTGTCATTTTTCAGCAAAATGGGCAAAGTCTGGCTAAAAAAGGTACCAGATAAACAAGAGTGAGCTCAGTGATCCTTAATTACAAATAGAAGTCATTGAAAGGTGTGTGCTTAAACACAAGGGAAGAACTTTCCTGTTTATTCAACCGCTTAACTAGTTTCAGCACCTCAGACCAGATCATCCCTCTAGGAGACAGATAATTATTATATGCTGGATGAGCTTTTGAAATCCCAATTTTTTTTTAAACAAATCAGCTCCAGCCATCGAGCTAAGGTGTGCATTTTAGTAGGTAAATAGGCAGCAGGCGCCTAAGGCTTAGAGGATTTTGTGTGATTGACTGTGTGATAAAGTCAGTCAGAGCTAAGGGGCAGAGAGGAGAGACCTGCCAATCAACCTGCACACCGTCAACCAACACATCTAACAGGCCTCAAGGCTTACATGAGGAATGGTATTAAAAAGGCTTCAGTGATAACATGGAAAATTAAACCTGCTTCTAATGAGAGTGTGTATTGTGCTTTAATCATGCTATTGGAGAGATTAAATTAAGTCTTGGAGGTTTAACTTTCCCTCCAATCTGTGGTTATCAAAGTGGTTCGGACAAGGCTCTGTTGTTTTCCAGTGACGTAGCTGCCTGTTGGACACAAGCAACATCAGTCCGTGGCCACAGTTGGTTCTGTTAAAGCCAAACATCAATATCTGTATTGAAAGGTTTATGAAGTGGAAGTAGAAGGAGTTATTTTGGGCATTCAGGGTTCAAAAAGTCCCCTTTAACAATGTTAATTTTGCCTAGCAAGGCTTGGATGGACATATAACTGGTTAAATCATCTGTACAAATGATACCTGGGGCAGTAATTTAGCTCTTCGGTAAAAAGTCAAAGATAAAAACATAAGGAGACTGCTAACAGCGAGCAGAAGCTAACAATAATGTTTTGTAGGAAACTGATGATACATTGACCAGTTTCTGTTGACTTTTAAATTCGGGATCAATTAACAACTATTTCTTTGAAGTAATATCTATCCATGAATGAGCGCCAACACAAGTTAGTATACGATTAACCAAGATAACAGGCTTAAGTTTCCCAAACATTTTTGGCTGTCTAGCTGTCTTTTTTTCCTGACATTTTACTTTTTCAAACTCTTCTAAGTCAAGTTGACCTCAACACATCTCTCTTTTAATTAAAGTTAATGAAAAAGTATTGTTTTTTTGGGAGCAAATGCAATCCTCTTTAATCCCAACGATAGCTGAAAACATCTGGGACATAAAGCATGGGATGTCTGAGAAGAGTTGTGCTACTTATTCAATTTTGGTGAAGTTTACAACTGTGGTGATTTGTTTTGCAATGACAAAGCTTTTGCAATTTGTTGTAGCTTCTCCGCCATAGCAGCATCGGATAAGATTCAGTAATTGGTTTTACCAAACTAATGGACAAAAAGCTAGAATAAGTAAAGCTGATGGCCATAATACAAAATATATAGTAAAGAAAGAATTATCCAAAAGACTAGAGTGTCTTCTTCCTCTTTGAAACTCTAAGTAATACTGCCTCACACTATTTGTGGAGATAATTTGTGTTGACGTGAAATCCAAACCCTGACCTTTGCTCCTCAAAACTCAGTCTTGTTTACTACTGCTAGTCTTTGTGCAGCAGTATTAATGACAGGTTGCAGAGCGTTGACTCACACTGCATGCAGTGTAAATGGGCCAAGAGCCGATGGAGCTGAAGGGAAAACAACCATTTTCTTGTTGTCAAGTGACACTCACTTGTTTCCCAAATGATTACGGAGACTGATGCAGGCTTCCGAGACTAATAATCCCCTCTCATGTTACTCTAAGGCCTCCCGCAGAGAACGGTTTCTGCATGTCCTTCACCATGTGTGTGTAGTCATGCATGCATGCGCTCTCCTCGGGTTTGCATGCGAACCCAGCAGTGCAAATCCAGATTGGCGACTGGTTGTTTTCTCTTCATGTGGTGTGGGGCTCTGGTATATAAAGGCACACTGAGGTTTTGGTGCTCTCTGGCTCTTTGGCTGTTTGGTTTGATGCTGCGGCCTTGTCCTTGGGTGACCCTCCTGGGAGGGTGAGCTGCCCCCCCCCATCCTTCGAGGCCTCTGAGCTGGGACCGTGTGGGACAGATGCCTGGAGCTCTCAACCACACAAAGAGCCTCCACACATGGACAAGCTTTGTACCGTCTTTTATCAATCTGCTCTTAGAGGCCTGTTTTTCATCTCAGTCTGCTGCTCTTGATTTCCTCTTTCTTCTTCGGCTCTGAAAGGTGTGTCTGTTTCACGCCGTCAATTTCTCCTCAGTTTCCTCTGACTCGGGCGCTGAGGTCACAGTGTTCAAAGATGGGTTGGGTTCAGAGTTCAAAAATCTCTGTCGAGCTTCTTATCTACTCCTACCAGACGGCCTTTTCATTCCTCACTTCCTGACTTCATGAGGCCTGCTCCTTGTATGGGCCTTTCCTCCATTCACTGTGTCATACCCATAGATCCAATCTGCTCATTGGTGCTATAAAGAGGTAGGGGTGCAACAAAAGGATTAATAAACTCCCACACAACTCAAGGAAGTGCTCCGATAGTCGTTTATGGGATGTAAGGGTGTGCCATCTACCTTGATAAAAGTCCCCTTTTGGAAGTAACCAGGTTATGTGAAATGAATGGCTTCTTTGTTTGCCTGGGACATATTTTCTTGGCCTAATCATGCGCATGACAATCTCAGCACCAGATAAGTGAGTTATTTCTTCCTGGAGCAAGCCAGCTCCTTCAGACGCCCGTCTGCTCGCCATTGTCGCAGTTGTGATAAATCGCTGGCCCATGAGGTTTGACCGGAGGGGGCGATGTCATAAATCAGTTGTACCAAAAGTGATCTGCTCTGCTGTGGTGTGTGCATTCTGAAATGACTTTCTCCCCTTGAAAGTTTTAAAGGAGAGAATGGGATGAAGTAGCAGAAGAGGGAGCTTTGCTGAAAGTAATTTTTTAGCCATAGAGATGGCAACTACTTAATTTTACATTTAAATTGCCATTTTTAATCCAACCAACTGTCCTAAACCAAAAGAGATTCAGTTTCACATCATAGAAAACAAAGAAAATCCGTAAATATTCGAATTTAAAAACCAAAGCAAGTGGATTTTTGGCCTGTTTGGTCGGTCCACAACTTTAATCCAGACTGAAATATCTCAACAACTAATGGATGGATTGCCATGAAATTTGGTTCAGACATCCATGCTGTACTTTAGTGCTTATTAGCAAATGTTAGCATGCTAACATGCCAAACTAGGATGGTAAACATTACGTTTGGATGGCAGCAAGCATTCTGATATGCCTAAGTACAGCCTCACAGAGCTGCTAGCATGGCTGTAGACTCAGTGTTGTTCTCTATTGGTTTATGCTTACATTTATTACATTTATGCTTTCATTGATTACATTTCTCATTTCACATTATCCTCTTATTTTCTTAGGACTGTCTCGTGATATTTTCTTCGAAAGTACACACCAAAATGTCAGACACATATTTCAACATCAAGTTCTTTTCAGATAATCATGCCACCGGATTAAGAAGCCGCTTTGATCAGAGAGGATGAACGATTATCCTTTTTAGTGCTAAAATCAGTGTTCTCTTTTTAATGCTCCTCATTAATCCCACTTTCTGTTTGGGTTTAGCCACTTGGACGTGTTACGGAGATGGCTGAAAGCCTCACAGGATTCACGAGTTAATTACCTGCATTAATTAGTTTGGCACTTTAATAGGCTGGTGCAGGAACATTATCAAGCAGTTCTGGTCCACAACACTGCGAGAGACATCGTTGTACTGTGATTCAGCAAAGCAGAGAAGGGCAGGTTACTACAGAGCAGAAACATCCTACATTTAGGAGATGCAGTCATTTTCAAAATACCACTCTTACTTAATATACTGTAGGAGTGATAGCATTGTTATATTGGTGCCCTTGAAAGGCACTCAGTCAAAAGGTTAACCTGTGCTGACTGAGCTAAAGGTAGAAACCGTTTACTGTCAGCATCCAGATGGATGGATAAGGGCACAAAAAAGGAGATGAAGAGATGTGAATATGGAGATGGAGGGATGAAATAAAGTGCCACTTTGACTGCAATGTCATTATTGTCACCTTCTTTTATAAGCTGACCTTTGGTGAAAAGCCTCGTTAGGCTTATTGATTTGTGTCAGCAGGCACATAAGCAGGGGGAAGTGGTCGGTTGCGGGTGTACGTGACCAATGAAAAGGTGTGACATGATGAATTACTTTTAAACACACACAAGGTGCCAACTCACCCTTAGACAATATTGCAGAAATGAACAATGCCAGGGCTGAAAACAATGACATAACGTTTTATACTCAAACCTTTCAGTGACAACTTGAGGCCTGAGTGGAAGCATCTGCTATTGGTACCGTGTATTTCTCCACTTATTTCAGTTTTTTTTTTCTAAGTGGGTTTTATGTCTTATTTTAATATGGCAAATGCAGGCAAACTGTCAAACCGATGATCAGAGCTTTGAAGTCGTACTTGTATTGCACCTTTCGACAAGTGCTTTACATAAAAAAGGGATGGACAAGATAAAAGGAAACTCAACGCACTATAAAAAGAAATAAATAGGATTTAAAAATAATAAATTGATTTAAAATAGAATGGACATTTGTTGCACATATGCGGTGCATAAAAACAACAATGCTGCTTCTTCAAGTTTAGTTTTGACTTTGACACTATGTCTGGAGGAAAATGTACTTTGTCATTTAACCATTCAGAGCTTTATTAACTAATAGAAGTATTTCAAAATCAATTATTTGACACACAGAAATCCTAAACTAAATGTTTTCAATGCAACGCACTGCCCATCAGTATGTAAAATCAAGAGTGCCTATAACAAACTCATGAGGTAGTTGTTGACGTTATGACGACACCTTTTAAATGACTCTGAAGTAAAGCTTCAAGGTCCTACCTGCCAAAACCTGAGCCTGCCAGGATGCTAAGTAAACACGGTATTGCTGAATGAGCCATGAGTCACTCACCAGAACAACGTAGGAGCGTTAACAAGGCATCTATTTGGCTCCTCAGGGCGCTAGTTTAAACCTGATCCCTCTTTAGTTTGCTCTGCCTCCTCCATGAAGGAATCCTAAGAGTCTATCACCTGAGTGGGAACAAATGTTTGCTTAGTCGCCCAGGCTCTTCATGATGTCATCGCTCTCTGAAAAGGGCTGCCATTGCCACTGCCATGCAAGCGCCAACCCCTTTGGATGCGGTAAATATTTACCCACCAGCAATTATAGCTGCACCGAGCGGCCTCAGAGCAACAGCCTGCTGGGTAAACAGAGGGCGGAGATGGGAAAATAAATGAGCAGTGTGCATCTGGCAGCGGCTGCGAGGAGCCACTGATGGGACAAGTACTACTCAAAGCAGTGACATGTACCTGTGGAAAAGGTCACCGAGGTCTTTGGCAGACACCTAGCTGCCATCTGCAATGTGACAGCTGAGTCCAGACATCCCCCTTACCATCAGCACACAGGCTCAACCCGCAGGGACAGCAGCCGGGCTAAAGTGACCTTTTACCAAGCATCATTTAGTGAACCGCTAGCTTTCTATCTGCTGTGTCTTACATGCTCTGGTTTTCACAGCCTTTTAAAAAAATATATAAACACATTTTATGTAGCAAACAATGAAAATAAAATATGTACAAGTTGGTAACACAGCTCTCAAGCCTTGCAAATAAAACTAGAGAAACTAAGGTACTTAAAAGTACTTATAGGTTATCCAGATTGCAGAAATTTGCATCACAATTGAGTCATAACTCAGTCAAATCTGAAAACGCAGACATACACATATTTTTATATTCCGTGTGACTTACACTCCCCGGGGATATCGTTAGCTCCAATGTCCACTGCAAATAAATGTCCATAAATGTGTTTAAAATGTCAATATAGGACGCTTGTTATAAGTCTAGAACCTGCCTGAGAATCATCACGTTTTTTAAGTTTACTTCAGTATCAAAGTATTCAGCGATAGTTGACTGTATAACTATGAGTGTACCACCAACAGGAACTGCTAATAGGTAATATTGCATCTAAATGGTGATAATTTGCTAAAATGTAAACAAATATAGGCTTTAAAAAAAGCCGTGCTCAAGCTACTTTAATTAACTGACTCAATGGCAACATAAAACTTCCTCTTTCCAACCCCTAAAGCCCCTAAAATATGGAAATTGTAGTTCCAAAAACATGGCGCATGATTATCCTCCAAATCGAAGTAAGACAGTTACAAAATCCATTTTCACACTTTTGATAGTAATAAGGGTTAGAAGGGGGCAGTTTTTCCCAATAATGAACGTGTTCATAGTGCTATACAGCCAGATGCTACATCCATGAACATATGACAGTAACTTGGTGTCTATCACTGCACTGTATGCACTATAAAGTAGAGCAAACATATTTTTACCAGTGTTAACAGCCTGAAGTGTGCGAGCAACAGTGCGTGAGAAGAGCCCAAAGCAGCGAGGCTATTTATTCCTCCGCTGGTTTATTTCAGACATGTTTTAAAGCCAACGGTGTACCTTTCAGCTCTGACCCCACAGGCCCTGTTGGGATGATGTATGCACGGACAGGAATGCCAACAATGAAGACCTTAAATCACCACGGCCTTGTTCAGATTGGAGTTATGAGAACCATATGGACTACTGTTAGTCAGACTCCAGCTCAGATGAATGGCATTCCTTTCCATACTAGGCGACGTACTTTCATTTTCCGTTCCCCTCACTTTCCACCTCTGTTACCTTTTTTCATAAATCTCTTTTGCAAACCCCCCCACCCTCCTCCTCCTCCTCTCCATTGCTGCTGCTGCTTCCTCAGAAACATTAATCCTGTTCTGAGCTGGCTGAGGCTGCAGCTCCTACTGCTCACGCTCAGATAAATGTACAAGAAATTGTATTAGGATATTAACTTGGCTACACGGCGAGTCATGAGTGGATACTGGGATTTAAGTCTTCACCTCTCCGGAAACTCTCCCTTCTGCCAGGAATCCATGAGTATAGTTCCTATTTCGGAGCCCTATTAATGAACCCAGTGTGGCTATGGTGGTGCGTGGGGGCAGAAGAGGAGCACTGGGCTCAGGGAAGGACATTCCTAGCATTTCTCTGTCTGTCTGACGCAGCAAGGAGGTCTGCTTTTAGTGGGACGATGGCGCTGGGGGTAGAGGATGGAAAAACTGGGATTAGGAGGTGTGGAGGGACTGATGAGTCACTGACGGGAAAAGAGGGAAAATGTGGTAAAAAAAAATGTCATGGGCAGTATGTGTTTGTTTTCGGGGTTTTTTCCAAGCAGTAATCACCCCATTATTCTAAAGCCCGTCTGCACCACAGTGTTAATATTTCAAAGGTGTGTTAAATCCTACAGTACAAATGCCAGGGTTGTTCATCAATACCAATGACCCAATGATTACTTCACCAGGTCTGAACGCTCACAATCCAGCCAGTACTACGATAAAATTCTCTTCTCATATCTCCCTTTTAAATCATAAAACAATTCAGATGAAGTCCTTGCCTGGGTTTAAAGTCCTTCACTGTTTTTTTACAAAGTGCTGCTGAAGTTTTACTTTTGCTCATTTTAATCGCTCAACTGAACCACATTTAGTTTTATGTTTTCTTTAGTTTTTATTAGTTTAACTGCAGGATTGTGAGATTCTTTTTGTTCCCTTGGTGGGAATATAAGCCACCAGTTTTAAGTTCCGTATTCACAGTGAACTCTTGCTCTTTATATTGTGCCAGGATTCGCTGCTTTATATCGTTGTAAATTGAATAGTTTTGGCTTTTGGACTGTTGGTCGGACAAAACGAGATTTAAAGACTTCACTTTGGGCTCTGAGAAATTGTGATAGGCATTTTGTGGAATTTTCTGTCATTTTATTGACAAAACCAGTAATCAGTCACTTGAAAAAAGAATCAATAATGAAGATTATTGTCGGTTAGAGCCCTGTTTAAGTTTTGTTATTTTTGCCCCATGTCCAAAAGTCTGAGAGCTGGGTGGCAGGAGGATTGTGTCTGTAATTTGTCTTGAGCACTGCTGTGCCCCGGGTGGGTTTGTTTTTTTTAGTCAGCAGTTCTGATTGTTTGTTTCTCCCCCCTGCTGTGATTGGACAGGTGGTGACCCCGACCAGAGTGGGACAGTCCTACACCTTCAGCCCAGGCCAGCACAACCAGCAGGACCTCTATGATGTCCCACCCAGTAGATCACAGGGGGTACGTGTAGCTTGTTTCCACGGCATGTACAGTTTACCCTTATGACCTATTCTGCCTACTTATACATCTGATATTAAAGTCTAATGTAAGTCTAATAATGCAGTTACCCACCACTGTACATTCTGATTGAGTTCAAAAGGGCATTTTGGGTGATTTGGTGATGGTTTTTCCAGTGTTTAAACACATTTTGATTTTAATTTAATTATTATTTAACTAATGCCTATTTAAGGTTCACTGTGGGGGAATTACATAACTCAAAACCTATTTTAAAGTTTCAAAAATAATCCAAATTACATTCCTACCAAACAGAAATTAATGGAAGGCAATGGTAGGAAAAATGCATCCAAAAATGTCGAGGTGTATCATGCAAATACACTGGTTTGGTTCTTTACTTTGTGAAAGCTTAAATGGATCCTGTGTTTTTCATCAAATCAGTCATAGTTTTGATGATAAAATAAATTCAAACAAATAAAAATGTCAGTAGTCGACACAGCAGGAATAGTTTGAGGCGAATGCAGCAGGAGAATTGTATTTGTCACTTCTTTGATCTTCAGCATGTTCAGCGTTTTAATGCCACATATTCTGTTCTCTGCAGTGACCTTATTTTCTCAGAAAGGCTCCTCGACAGTGGTTTTGTCCTGCCATCTTTTTTTTTAGCTGATAAACCCTGCAGTTTTATGGCATGTTGCATTATTTAAAGCAAAACAAGTGGAGCTTCTAGAAAATAAAAGGCTGTAATTTACTTTAACCAAATAAAAAGTGATGTGCTCAGAACCCATACCATACGTAAACCCTTATTTGGTGTTTATTTCATTTTCTGTTCATGTTTCAGGTGTACGATATTCCACCTGGTCAGATGTTTCCTGGTGCCAGAAACCAAGGAGTTTATGATGTTCCTCCGTCTCAAATGGACCTCAGGATACAAGGCGTTTACGACATACCTCCCTCTTCACAAGGGGTAAGAGAACATTTCAGCAACTGGTACATCTTCCACCATGATGATTAGTCAGACACTGCGTTTATTTCAGTCAAATAAAGTTAGATTTAAGGAAGTGGTGGCTGCTTAAGTTATTTATTGATACGGTTCCTAGTATTTCTCTTAATTGTCTGCAATAAATGAATAATACGTCAAATGTCATATTTAAGACATTCTTGCGGCGGCACTAAATGAAAGCTTTGCCTGCCAGGAGAGTTAAACCAAAAACTTCATGAGTAGTTCTGTGTCTGAACTCAAAAAAGTCAAGGACATAACTCTTCTCTTTCCAAACCCTCTAAGATTTCATCAGACTTCCAGACCCGAGCAGGCAGAGAGCCATCAGTTTGTTTGTAATAACCTGAAATATGCTGCGACCTGTTATTTGCGTCATTCTTAATCACAGTTTTGGACAGGCTTCTCTAACTGTAAAGAGTGCATTTCAAGGCTGATGGAAATCACTTTTTTATTCACCCACTGCGCTCCCATCATGCTCTGTGCCATAAACGTCACACTCTCTGCTCAGTCAAGTTAGTGGGAGGTTAAAGCTTTATGTTATACTGCATTAGAGGAAGGGATCAAAGCAAGAAACTATGAGGTTTTAAATGTGGAGATAGCAGAAGGTCTTTCACTTCCTCAGTGTCTAACTGCAGTACAAACTGTATCCGGTGAAAACCCGCCGACATTCAGTGTGTTTACAGTAGACTTCTTCCAGCAAGCTGATTTCTTAAAAGTCATGTAAACATTTCCTGATCGTAGTAAGGGAGTTAAGAAACCCAATTTCCCCAGGTAGATTTTCTCCTGGACAATGATGGTGTGGGTTTCTATCTTATTGCTTTCTACAAGTAAAAGACTGAGAAAGTAACAGCACAGAGACTGAATGACAGGAGAGATTATAACATGGAGTGGAGTGATGCCTCCTTGTATTTAAAATAATTAAATCCGAAGTCAGACTAAAAAGTCGCCTCTAGAAGTCTAAATAAGTCATAAATATTTCACGATTTATGAAATTCAGACACAATCATGCTATGAGAAATAGCTCTGCTCTGTCTGTGGCTTGTCTCTTTTACAGTCTACAGTTAAAAATTAGAAAGCCATGGTTTCAGTATAATGTCAGGGGGCTGATGGGTTCTCTTGATGAATGACTAGAAGAAACTTGAGTTGTGTTTTAGAAAGGGAACCTTTAGTGTGGCTGATTTTAATTGTAAAGCCTGGGACAGAAGTTTTTTTGTTTGCAAAGTAATGTTCATGTCAACACCATTTTTTTATGTCTTATAAGTCCATGTGGGCTGGGCACTTGTATGTGCATAACACAATAAATAAAACAAACGGTGATTGTGCTCCATGATTTTGAATTTGCACTGGATGTAAAACTGATTGTCCTTTCCTGCAGGTCTACTCGGTGCCTCCCTGCAGGACCAACCCCGCCCTGCAGGAGGGAAACTACGACTTCCCGCAGCCTCTCAAGCACAAGCAGGAAGGAATCTACGACGTACCGCCACCTGCCCTCACCAAACCCACCCAGAGTCCCCAGTCGCATTATGATTTCCCTCCTAGCGTGGAGACTCCTGCTCATCATCAACACCCAAATACCAACAGCAACGAAGGCATTTATGACGTGCCTCCACCCGCCCTTCATTTAGGGGCAGGGTCCCAGAGGGACATATATGACATCCCCCGGGGCATGCAGCCCTCCCAGCACAGACCCTCGCCCACCGACAGAGACGGAAGCAAAGGCATATACGACATCCCCGCTCAGGATGCTCGTGCAGTAGCAGACGTGACAGACGGTGTGAACCGCCTGTCAATCTCCAGCACCGGCAGCACACGCAGCAGCATGTCCACCTCCTCGTCCTCCACGGGCTCCAGCTCTGAGGGCCGCCTGGCTCTGGATGTGGACGCTGCTGTGCAGAGGTTGTACCGCCTGCAGCAGGCCGTGGAGGCCTCAGTCGGGGCTTTACATTCTATGGCAGCTTCCCCTCACTGGAGAACTTTCCCCTTCATGGAGCAGCATGCTAATGACATCCGCACAGTGCTAGACAGGGTCCGGGCTGCCCTGGGGGACTTTGTTGTGTTTGGTAGAGGGGCTGCAGCGAACGCCACAGCTCTATCAGACTCCAGCCTGCACAGTAAGCTGAGACGGCAGCTGGGACGCCTGGAGGACTCGCAACAGATCCTCCTGCAGATCTACCAAGTCCTGGAGAACTGCAGCTGGGCTCTGAATGCCCTAGCGTCCTCTGGCAAGCACCATAACAAGAGCGATGACCTGGATCGCTTCGTCATGGTTTCCAGGACGGTTCCCGATGACACCAAGCAGCTGGCCTCCACGATAGGCAGCAGTGCTGAGCTGCTGTTCAGGCGGACGCACATGAACGGGTCTCTCTCTACCGGGAGCACACCTGATGAGAACATGATCCACCCGCTCACCTCCCCTTCCTCTGATAACGACAACTACGGAGGCAAAACCAAACCCTTCCCCGTGCCCTCCAGCCAAGACAAAGACAACATGAATAGCGAGAAGTGTGTGAAAAGCTGGATGGAGGACTACGATTATGTACATCTGCAGGTAAATCCTCAGTGAGAAAAAGTGTTGAGTTTGAAGTGTTTTGTTTAAAAATGAGAACATTTTGTGTCGTCAAGCAAGCAAGTGTTGCTTTTAGCCCATTGATTCTCAAAGTCCCATTACTCAAATGGAAATCCTGGACTATTTTGTGACTTGACCCATCACTTCAGCCGTGGGTGGCAATTTCCGGAACCCAAGTATTGTGAGATGCCTCAGTCAGCTCATCTCTTTATTTTACCCATGGTCCATTTGGGGCATTTTAACCAAAATGTCCTTTTTTATACTAAAAGATATATTTATAGAAATGGGTAAATCCTTCACTTAGGGGCTTTAATATACGGCCTGTCTTGTTTCTGTGAAATCGTCATGTCAATTTTACATATACTGTAAATATAGCCTTTATACCGAAGATATGATGTCCTGCGATTTTCAATCCCTCTGTTTAAGTCTCATTCCTTTATATTCTTTATGTCCACTGACTTTATATGAGTCTAATTCATGAAGGATGTATTGAAAGGTGAAAGCCGGGCTGTGTGAGTACCTTTGAATGCCTCTTCTCATCTACTCCGCTTCCTCCACAGGGCAAAGAAGACTTTGAACGTCAGCAGAAGGAGCTGTTGGACAAAGAAGACATTATCAAGCAGAGTCAAGTCCAGCTGGGCCAGGAACAGGTGAGCCTCTCGCTTTCTTTTTCAGACAATGAGTATGTTTACATGCACACCAATATTCCACTATAAATCCGAATATGACAATATTCTGAATTTGATACAGGTCATGTAAACAGCATATTCTGGTTTGATATTCCGAATAAGGCCTTTTTCCGAATATAGCATTTTCCGATTAAGACATGTTGCGTATTCCTGTATTATTCGGGTTTAGAGGCATTCTTTGGACATGTATACAGCACATTCGGAATATGCGTCTCAGTCAGGGTTTTTACCTCTTTTTTCCTCTTGCCTGTTTACGGCTTATGGTCAGCTCTGTGCATTAATATGGTTGCTGTACACAAACCACCCAGCCAACAGTTTGCAAGGCTGCAGACCCGATAAGAAGGAGAAACACTGCTACTTTTAAACATTATCAAAGCTTGGATATCAACAGGTTTTTGGATATGCGCACACATCGCTACGCCAAGCTTTTCAAGAAGCTGGTTGAAGGAATGAAAGAGGGACGCTGTGTTCGCACGGTCCAACAAGTCCACCACCGCTGGTAAACTTTGAAAAAAATAAAAAATAAATCGGGAATATTAGTGGAATATTCACTTTCATTAGCCATGTAAACAGCTTAGTTGGAATATCGTCTTTTTCGGAATAAGGGCACAAAACAGAATATTGTGTACATGTAAACGTATTGAGTGTTGCACTGGATTCTATATTATCAATCATACATATTTAAATATTCATATACCATCAGAGATACACACAGCCATTGACCTTTAGGGTCTCATAGGTGCAGTGACTTTGTGAGACAAACAGAGAGTCAAACATTTGGAGCCTTTTTTTGCAGCCAGATGCCACCTCATAGCCTTACACATGATAAAAACAAGCAGAAAATCCTCATATCTGAGAAGCTGGAACCCAAAACATTTGGCATTTTTACTTGAAAAATAACTGAAACGATTAAAATTACAAAAAGAATTCCACCACCTAACATGTACTATTTCCTTCTGATGTTACAAAGTACATTTACTCAAATACTGTCCTTAAGTACAAGTTTGAGGTATTTGTACTTAACTATTTCCTGTACTGTATACCACTCCACTACATTTTGGAAGCCAATATTGTACTTTTTACTCCACTACATTTATTTGATAGCTTTAGTTACTACTTACTTTACAGATTTATATTATTAATAGAACATACAAATCCACTAATAAATTATAGATGATATAATTTATATAGATATAGAAGGTAGTTATATTATAGATATAACTACCCAGCATTATCTAAATTACAATTAGATCCACCTTTACCAGCTGCAACAATAAAGAGATGCACACATTAATGCATCATTAATTATAATCCAGTAATATGATAGGATTCTAAAATGGGCTGTTCTGCATAGTGAGTACTTTTATTTTTGGTACTTTAAGTACTTTTTACTTTAGTAAAGTATTGTTTGCAGGACTTTTACTTATACAACAGTAACAGTATTTCTACACTGTAGTATTGCTACTTTTACTTCAGTAAAAGATCGGAGTACTTCTTTCACCGCTGTCCACGTTGATAAGCAAGCTCGGACACTAATCTCAGTCCTGTCCCCCTTCACAGATCAATCAGTTCAAGAAGCTGGAGCAGGATGTGATCAAACCGGTGGAGAACGACGTCACACAGTGGATTTCACACTCGGGCAAAACCTCGGCCTCCCCCTCGGAGTCCCCCTCCACCCACGTGTGCGCTCGGGACCGCCAGCTGCTCGGCTTCTACTCCGAGCAGTGCGAGCAGCACTTTGTTACGCTCCTCAGCGCCGTGGACGCCTTCTTCGGCTGTGTCAGCGCCGGGCAACCTCCTCGCATCTTCGTGGCGCACAGCAAGTTCGTCATCCTCAGCGCCCACAAACTGGTCTTCATCGGAGACACTCTGTCCAGGCAGGCCGCAGCACCTGATGTGGCCAACAGGGTGATGAACTCCAGTAACGTGTTGTGTGACTTGTTGAAGACGGTGGTGGCTGCCACTAAAACGGCCGCCCTGAACTACCCAAACACAGCTGCCATCCAGGAGATGGTGGACAGAGTCACGGATCTCTCACATCACGCTCAGCAGTTCAAAGAACAGCTGCTGCAACTGGCCAATTTGTGATTTCCAACCAGTACATTTCACCACAGACTCCATGTGTACATTAATCTAGCATAAATATATATATTTACAGTAAATATATATATATATATATATATATATATATATATATATTGCTCTTTGTCTTTAAGTTTTGGATGTTGTAAAAAGTCAGTTCTGTAAATATTTGCTCTATTTTTGTGTAGATTGTTTTATATTATGGTATGAATATATATATATATATATATATATATATATATGTAGATGCAGTATTGGTGTCTCTGTAGGAGTATGTAGACATTCATAACATTCCTGTCGCATATTATCAAGCACCTTATGAGATGTCCTGTGTTTTTCATTTTTACGTCTGTAGAGTGTCGATGTGTCTTACTGCTGAGTGTGACAGTAAATCTTGTAAATCATATTAATGTCGATGTGTGTGTTGTGTGTGTGGAGCTCTCCACAAAGTAAAGGATTGTTCTTAAACATGCGACTGTGTCCTTTAATTTATCCGACTTAACAGTTAGAGGAAGGTGTTATTTGTGATAGTTTACTTTAATGCACAAAATTGTGAACTTGGCTTGGATGTTAGGAAAGGTCAGATTATGTAGGCCACAAAGAAAATAATTAAATTCTAAACATTTCATCAGGATCACAGATCATTTTAATGCTAAATTGTAATAGTCACCACTCTCAGAAATGTATTCATGTCCTGGTAAACACTTTCTTAGAGGCCATGTTAAAGGCAACGTTTAGAAACTGAAATTCAAAATAATTTAAAGCTTACAAGTCTGATGAAGACCATGAGATGCAGCTGAAAGCTCTGGCAAAACTAAACATTTTGGATTTGCATTTGAGCATTAAAGACTGTTGTTTTAGGCTCTGGCAAAAAATAAATAAATAAATACTTTTAACAAGGGGACCTTGAGTTAGGTCTTTGAATTTGGGTGATGGCACTGTTTCAGTGCTAAGAAACCGAAATTTACAAGAGTTCATTCATCCAAAGTATGACTCAGCACTTAATACATTTTCAAATAAAATATCATTGCAGGTTTTAGGGTTTTTCTGTGGTACTGTGGTAGCCCAACGGCTTGTCAAACTCAATCACATCCTCGTGGATGCCTGTGGGATGTTGATTTCAAGTCATATCTGATCAGAGTGGTACCCTCTAATCTTAAGAAGAGGGTCAGTTAAAGATGGCAGCTGGATAAAGTGCCTGTGCCAAATAATTCTTCACTTTCCTCGCGGAACATTAGATAGGACACACAGAGAATAATGAGGGGCAAGTAAAGGACAGTACATATGTTCTCTGGACCGTGAGAAACATGTTTTTCAGAGTGACCCGATCAGCTGCATAACCTTTTTCTCTGGTTCAAAGTGTAGTGAATTGATAAATGTACAGAAACAGGCCTCTTGAGGACAAAGTTGGAGGCTTGGGTGTGTCGAACTACAGTAACTGGCTGTAGGATACAACTAAAAACAGCCTGGTTGTTCACATGCCCCTCTTTCATTATACCCTGAGTGAAATATAGTCTTTCCCTGTGGACAAAAAGCTGCTATATAGATAGATTGATGTGTGAAGAAGAGGTGACCACAGTGAGACTTCAGCTCCAAATCAGAAAATCTCATTAAAAATCCTTCAAGCTCACACAGGCTGGCACTTACAAGCAATCCAACTGCTTTTATTATTCACTGCATCCCACTTTGAGCTCTCCAGGGAGATGAGAAAGAAAGGAATTTGCAATGACTTTAAAATAGGGTTCCCATTAACACAAACTGCAGGCAGACCTGGTAAATCAGGAGATGTCAGGTACATTTTACAAGCCTCTTTCAGACATATTGTCTGCTAATCTGCTCTGCAGAGAGAGCAGGAACTACAGAAGCAGTGAAGTTAAGAAAAAAGAATTTAAAGCAACAGATTTAGATTTAAATTATAATTAGCTCCACCTTTAACAGCTGCACCATTAAAGTGATGTACAAATGAATCCATCAATAACTATAAATCCAGTAATATGCAGGTTATATTATTCTGAAATGGGTCATTCTGCATAATGAGTACTTTTACTTTTGGTACTTTTTGTATATAATTTTTATGCTAACCTTTGGACTTTTAATTAAGTAATATTTTGAATTCAGGAGTTTTATAACAAGAGTATTTTGTTTTACTTTTACGTTAAGTAAAAATATATGAATTTCTCCCACCAGTGCATCTCAGGACATACAGCGGCTCTAAACATTTGAGAAAAAGCTTTTGGCTGATTAATGCTTGAGACCATGGGGAAAGATTGGTGAATCAATGAGTTATTTTAGTCCTGGCAGCTCGAACACATCCACTCGGGCCAGAACACACAGTCCTGGGCTTCTGTGTGTGTTTTGTCACCAGGGGCAGCGTGCCAAACATCTCATAAATTGCTGTCTTTGGTTGACCAAAATTGCACAACTACGCAAGGTGCTGCAGAGACAGAGAGCTGAAGCTGCATTTTGCTGAATCCCCTGGAGCAGCTGTCTCCACGCTCCCCGATGAGATACTGTCTAGTCGGGCCGAGAAACAGCTAACAGGTGCTGAGACTGCTGAGATGGAAATTAAGCAGCGATATACAAGAGCAGCAGCAATCAAAAAGTCAGCTGCTCACCTGTCTGTTGAGTGAACAAACAGTGAAAGGTCATCGGAGAGGTAATGTGTAATACCTGCAGCCAACAACAGGAGCAGAGGGCTAAGCTTGCTGTATACATAGAGGAGAGCGTTAAGAGGAGCACTGGAGAGTCTACGTCATTTCCTTGGTTTACCACAATCATTTCCTGTGTAAGTATTTGCAGGCTCTGAAATTACAGCTTCTTAGCTCAGCAGGGCCTCCTTTTTTCTGAAAAAAACTTCCCCAGCTGCAGGCAGAATCACTCTGAGGTAGAGGCGGCATCATTAGTATGAATAAAACTATCAGTGAGGATTTGCCTCAAAGTCAATTTACTCCAAGTGTGGTTTCTTAATTTTCTGCATGTGTTTCCAGTAGATGACGGATGCAGGATGCGCTGGATGAGTGGATTCTCAACATTTGAGTCATACCACAGTAAAATGTATCAATTTAAATAATGAAGATGCATTTCTTCTTTGCATGTAATTAGATGTGTTCTTGCAGTGGTGGATGAATTACTGAAGTAGCAATACACAGTGAAGAAATACTCTGCTACAAGTAAAAGTCCTGCATAATATTACTTAAATACACTTCTCAAAATCAGTAATGGAAAGTAACTTAGTACATTTACTCAAGTACTGTACTTGAGCACAATTTTGAGGTACTAGCACTTTATGTACTTTACCGCGAAATTCCAATTTCTGTTACTTTATTTTTGTACACACTAATGCATCAATAATCATAATCCAATAATATAAATTAGTCTGAGGTGGGCCATTCTGCATTGTTTTACTTTTGGTACTTTTAAGTATATTATAATTATTGATGTTTACTTAAGTGTTACAGCTGGAGCTAATTTAACGAATGTTATACACTGCCAGGTTCTTAATAACGCACCATACTTTAGATTATTTAATTTTTAAATCATCTTAATCTGCACAGCTACTACAATTGTCGGATAGATGAAGTTTAGTAGGAGTACATACAAACTGAACCTATTGAGTAAATGCATTTACTGTAAATATAAAGTTATAACTGCAGATGGAGGATACATTTGTTGTTGCAGACATGAGTGAAATGATCATTTGAGTTAAAAAGAGCTGACTGACAGAAAAGGGTCTTATAGAAAAACACGAGCGCTGGGGAAATTCAATACATTTGATTGAATTTGAATAGTGTCCATATGGATCATTTAACTTGATTTAACCCTGTAGGCCTCTTCACTGTGCTACGTGATTTTTGCAGTCACAATCATTGCATCCTTGTGTTGCAATAAGTACGAGCACTTTAGGAATAAGCTAATGACCCTTGGGGCTGAAATGGATTAAGCCTCAAAGACAAATGGTATTTTAAAGCTAGACGTACTCAAAATTGCATTATACATACAGTAGATTAATCCACTGCATGGAGTTTCGGGGCAGTAATTTATGGTAGCAATCCGCCAGCAGAGCTTAAAGGGCGCAGAGACAAGTAAGCAGAGGAGTCAGCACATGTGGTTTTTGTGTTAAGTTTTATTTATAGTATTATATTTTTTGCATGTTTAAGCATCTGTTCGGTCTACGAATTCCACTCAAAATCTAATCAGCTGCAGTGTTTGTTGCAGCATATTAGATACACTTCATAAACCATTTACTGATGAAAACTGAGCAAATAAACTATTGATAATCAGCTTTAGTTATATTTTCCTTTCGTCTTCACACCTGATGATCACTAAAAAAGCAAAAAAATAATTTTTATTTCAGTCTAGTTTCAAGTTAAAAACAAAAAAGATGCAGCTGAAAGGATTTTATTTCTTTATCCACATGGATTCATCCACAAATACTGAATAGACTACAGACCAGTGATTCAACATGTACTGGACCATCTTGCTCAGTTGTTGCGTTTCCATTTTAAACTGTGATAGCGTAGTTTGTTAGGGTGGTGTTTTTTTAACAGTGCAATACTGCCACCTTGTGTTTAAACTCAAAGAGGTCAAAGAAACTGACATCACATTGGCATTTGTGACATTTAAAGTATTCAGACCCTAAACTCTGTAAGTAGTTGAAGCAACTCAGGCATGCGACTACAGCCTCGAGTCGTATTTGAAGCCATAACGTTTTGCACACCTGGGGTGCCTGGTGTCCTACAGACGTGACACTTAGAAGTAAAACCAAGAAGTTCAATCTTGGATTTCATCAGACCAGATAATCCGGATAGTGCTTTTTGCTAATTAGACTTTCACGTGTCTTTCACCGAGGAGTGTTGCAGTGATCATTGTCCCTCCGGAAGTTTCTACCGTCTTCATACAGGTTCTCTGGAGCTCTTTTCCCCTGATGTTCAGTTTGACGGGGCGGACAGCAGAGGCCTGGTTGTTACAAACTACGGAGGCCACTGTGCTCTTGGGAACCTTCCCCACTTCTGTACCTCGACACGACCCTGTCGCTGAGCTCTGCAAGTGTTCTTTCGACCTCGTGTGGTTTTTGCTCAGATATGCATTGTCAGCTGTGAGACCTGTAGACAGGTGTTTGACTTTCCAAATCTTGTTCAATCAACTGAATTTACCACAGGCAGACTGCAATCAAGGTGTAGAAACATCTCAAAATGATCAAGAGAAATTGGAGGCACCTGAGCTAAATTTCATAAAGAGTCATAAAGAGTGTGAATACTTATGTCAATGTGATATTTCAGTTTTTTCTCATATATATATAAAAATCCTGTTGCTTTGTCATTATGGGGTATTAAGATTGAGGGTAATTAACAGTTTAACAAAACCTATGCAACATAAAATCTGAATGTACTGAATGAGGCAGTTTATGAAGTATTTATGTTTATTACACAGGGAATGTATAGCTAATATAATTAATACTTTGAACCATTAATCACATTTCCAAACAAACACAACAGGTCAGGGCTCTTTATATTTATGGCATTATTTATTTGAAGCTACTGCTCCACTGAAGAATAAATCACTGCTGAGAAAAAGGTGCCGAGTTAAATGAGTTTTACCTGGAGGGAGAATATTACATAAATATGGATTAGGTCAGCTTTGATTTTGCCCTGTAATGGAAACCAAGCTACTGTCAGCTTTACAAAAGGAGGCCATCTAGACAGGCACTGGTGCACACAGAGGCACAGGGAACGGGAGAGGGTTCAGACACCAGCAGGAAGCCTTGTTTCATTGCTCTTAGCATAAGCTAATCATGTGTATAACTGAATCTGAACACCAACATTTCCTTGAAACTTTCTCCTGACTCTTCAAGTGTGTGTGTGTGTGTATATATATATATATATATATATATATATATATATATATATATATATATATATATATATATATATATATATATATAGGGGAGAAGGAGAAGTTGCAAGAAAAAAAGGTCACATTTTACACAACTAGAATTAAGTTATTTGTCATTTTCATCTTGAGGCTTTGGGCATTATCTGCTGGGTGAGACAGTTTCCACCTCATGCCTAATATGCAGCGTATACTGTGCAAAGAAACAACAAAATGACAGCATAAACATTCCTTTCATTGCACTATGTTGAAGAAAAGTTGTACAAATCACTGTTTCAGTTTATCTTCAGTTGTTCTTGTTGAAATTATGCAGACAAGCTCATTTTTAATCTGCCTACTTTGTTCAAAGTAAGTTTTTTAGGAAAAAAAAAGGTTAAAACATGTACATTAGAGAGAGAACAACACATCTCTTTGTGTGATGGAGCATCTTCATACTCCACATGGGTGGCACAAAGCAGCGTGGCCGCTCACAAAAGCTGGCTGTCACTATTGCAGGATAACAGGACCAGGAGGGGAGCCCCAGACTCGCTGCTCAATACATAATTAACCATATGAACAGGTGACATAAAGAAATGGACAGTAATGGCTTTTCCCTTTGAAACCAGGAGATCTGCCTGGTCAGTTTAAAGTGTCTTGGTGAAGAGGAGGGCTGACTACTTAGTGTCCACAAGGTCCTTGTTTAGTGTGCAGGGTCAGTGGGAAATGCCCCTGATGGCATTTGTAGAGGGCTGACTGGCAGTCACGGTGAGTGAGGGGTCATGAAGGACACACAGTGGCTGTCTGGATGATCTATGAAGTGCTTTCTGGAAAGGCGACTCTTTGGCGTGTGGTCCTGGGCCGACTTCTTGGTGGGACGTTAGCTGTACGCTCGCTCTTGGTTTCAGACGGCTGCGTTTCAGCCTGCGGGGTGCTGGCGTCCCCGACAAGTTCACGCAGAAACTTGAACTTGGACAGGAAGAGTTGCCAGACTACATACCAACCTGCGGGTTGAAGAAGGAAAAATAGCTACATATTTACAGGCATGATAAAGCCACTCTTAAAACCACAGGTGCCCCTCATGTAGTTCTAACCCAATGGGTTTCTTTGCAAAATAAATGCCCACCAATCTTTGAAAAATCCAAGAAGGGCGTTTAACAACACTTACAGCTGTTTTTAAGGTATTTTAAAAACTCCTAAAATACTCTAACCATCTGGTGAAAACATTTTCTAGCCACTGCATGATTAAGAATATTTTTAACCCATCTGCCAAGCTGTCTCCTAAACCAAACAAAGATGGCAGCCAGAAATGAAACAATCTTACTCAATGTGAAGCAAAATTGATTTTTTTTTTGTATTGTATGCAATACATGTCTATATTGATGTTACATATAAATTGTGTGTTTATATTTTTCTTTCGTTAAACAAAACGAGCCAGGAGACAACATTTATGGCTACTTGGAAAGGAAATTTAGTTGGGTTAAACAAAAATTGTCACGCAGACGTAAACATTTTTTATCCAGATGGACAAAAGAGCTGAGGTTGAAAATAACTAAAGTACATTTACTCAAGTACTGTCCTGAAGAACAGTTTTGAGGTACTTTATGCGAGTATTTCCATTTTATTCTACTTTGTTCTACTCCACTGTCAACATTTTGTCGATAATACTACTACTACTACTTAAATTCAGAATTTACCTATAATGGAATATTTCTACATTGTGGTATTGCTACATTTACTTAAGTAAACCATTTGAATACTTCTCCCACCACTGCAAACGAGTCTTTGAGGATTATATAAATACTTTCAAAACAATGTTACGTTTTTTAAAGATGGCTGGGTATTTACAGGATCTTTCAGAAGAAAAAAAACAGCTGCTTAGCTCTGGAACGGGTACCAGTAATGGTTATATATTAAGAGCCACAAACTGAAACTATAGGTGAGCCCCAACATTTCATATTTTCTTTCTTTTTTTCCTGCTCCACCTACACCTGATTGTGTCCGGTCAGTGTTTCCAGTTAAAAGCTAATCAGGTGCAGGCAGAGCAGGGAGAGATGGAAAACAAAGTGCTGGAGGCGGTAGAGGAGGACATGTTTACTTATGACTAAACACTCCTCTGCGCATGATAAAAATAGAAACTTCTTACTGAAATTGAAACACTGGCCAAAGACATTTAATACACTCTGACCTATAGCGCAACTTTACAGGAACAGTTGGACATTCAAGGGAAAACTTATTTTATTAAAACAGACTTGAGTTCATCGCATGTCACTTTACCTTAAAATTGTCACTTTAACGTCATTACATGCTGTGTTACAACTGTTTTTAACTTTTGTATATTCTTCTCACCATGCACCTTTACTACATTCATGTTTACAGTCAGCTTATTCATTTGCAATTAGTCTTTCACAAATGTATTTTACCTCACTTCACATTTTATGTATATATTTATCCCTATATTTTAACGTATGCACTATTTTTTTGTCTTAGATGCTCATTGTTGTAACTTGAAACTTGAAGCAATTTATCAGCTGTTGCTGCCTCTTATTAGCAAACAGTGTTGTGTCATCACTATCAATTTTTCCCCCAATCCGATGACAACCGTTAAATCAGTTACAGAATGGCTTAGGGATCTAGCTTGTTATGTAAGTAACTTATTAAGGTTATTTTCTTTTAACTCACCAAACAGCATGAAGAGCAGCGCACAGACAAGTGTGGCCACAATGACCAGCAGTGTGAGCCCGACACTTTGCCACATCTTAGCTGGACACTTGATATAGCAACAACAGCATAAGGAGGTCGCTGCGGTGTATTTTCTGCTTCACACCACACACAAAAACGTAGCTAGCTAGCTCGGTTAGCCGCCTGGCAGCTGAGTTAGATAGCTAGCCTCAGACGAGAGAGAGAGAGCAAAACAAACAGCAGCACATCGCAGCTTGTTTGCTAGCGTCTGGCTGGCTAGCTTGTTCGCTAGCTGGTTGTGAAATGGAGCAGCAGTAGGTTCACAGACAGTCTGTAGCATTAGCAAACGTTAGCTGGTCACAGCAGGGTAAATTCCTTCTTCTGTGTGCTACATAACTGCAACATGTATTTGACAGTTATTATCAAAGACAGACAGAGCAGTAGCTACAGTAACTGGGTTAAGACAACAAAATAAGCGTCATGTAACCGATTTAAACTGCGCCTGCGCAAGTTCCATTTGATTTCTGGGTAGTGGAGTTTCTTCTTCTTGTTCTTTAGTTTTATTGGCGGGCTACAAACTAACGTTTAAGGTGCATGCCGCCACCTACTGTATCGGAGTGTGTAACATCATGACTTAAAAAACAAGTACTAATGATTCTATTTTAAATTAACAAAGTGTGCATAAAGGAGGTATAGGCTATATTTACATTTTGTTTGTCTTCTACTTTGTTTTACAGTGACATTCCCACAATGAACATATTTTCTGTAACTTAATCCACAATGCATGAAAGCATCCAACAGGAGGAGTCATTATCATATGTCTGTAACCTGGTAAATTGTTTTCAAGTAACACACAGTTAGTAGTAGGTGAAACTGCACAGCACATGAGCAACTACAGTTTTTCCCTATATTTTCCCAATATTAAAATTATATTCTCACTATCAGCTCAGGTCCTTTTGAACTGGACTGTGTAAATCCCCCACCTTTCGTTTGTTACACCACCTGCATTTAAATTAGAAGTATTAGTATTTAAATTATAAAGTAGTAAAGACAAATCTTGTCTGGAGATACATTTGTTTCCAGTAATGGAATACGTCTACTAAGATCCTTTGCTTAAGTAAAAGCAGAAATACTGTAGTCTGAAAATATTTAATTACCATTAAAGTCCTGAATTCAAAATGTTACTCAAGTAAAAGAACAGAAGTAATATCAGCAAAATTTCAGGAAGTGAGGAGACCTTCAATATTTCAATACTATATAACAAAGTTAATGTAAATGCAGTGTATTTGGGTCCGTGTCACCCTGTCTTTGACTCTCATTCCTTGTCTGTATTCTAGGAACTCATATCATGTCTTAACTTGTGCACACTTGCAGTGGAGTGTATCCTTGCACGTACACCTGCCTCAGTATTTGCATATTATGCTAAGGCACAGTGAGAACAAAACATTCAATGAGTCATTCTTCAAGATTGCATTTTAAACGTGTGAATAGAACAGTGTGTCTAGCCAAAGTATGTGGGTCTGGCCCAGATCATTTAGGAGTCCTACCTACACTCACCTAAAGGATTATTAGGAACACCATACTAATACCGTGTTTGACCCTCTTTCGCCTTCAGAACTGCCTTAATTCTTTGTGGCCTTGATTCAACAAGGTGCTGGAAGCATTCTTTAGAAATGTTGGCCCATATTGATAGGATAGCATCCCCCACACCATTACACCACCACCAGCAGCCTGCACAGTGGTAACAAGGCATGACGGATCCATGTTCTCATTCTGTTTACGCCAAATTCTGACTCTACCATCTGAATGTCTCAACAGAAATCGAGACTCATCAGACCAGGCAACATTTTTCCAGTTTTCAACTGTCCAATTTTGGTGAGCTCGTGCAAATTGTAGCCTCACTTTCCTATTTTTTAGTGGAGATGAGTGGTACCTGGTGGGGTTTTCTGCTGGTGTAGCCCATCCCCCTCAAGGTTGTGCGTGTTGTGGCGTCACAAATGCTTTGCTGCATACCTCGGTTGTAACGAGTGGTTATTTGAGTCAAAGTTGAGCTTCTATCAGCTTGAATCACTCGGCCCAGTCTCCTCTGACCTCTAGCATCAACAAGACATTTTTGCCCACAGGACTGCAGCATACTGGATGTTTTTCCTTTTTCAGACCATTCTTTGTAAACCCTAGAAATGGTTGAAACTGAGCAGATTGTAAAATACTCAGACCAGCCCGTCTGGCACCAACAACCATGCCATGCTCAAAGTTGCTTAGATCACCTTTATTCCCATTCTGACATTCAGTTTGGAGTTCAGGAGATTGTCTTGACCAGGAACACACCCCTAAATGCATTGAAGCAGCTGCCATGTGATTGGTTAATTAGATAATTGCATTAATGAGAAATTTAAAGTTCCTAATAATCCTCTAGGTGAGTGTATATTATTATCAGGATTTGGATTGTTCGTTTTAAATCTTAAAATGAGACTGAAAACAATGTTGACAATGTGAATTAGCTTTACAGAGCTTTATAGTGAGTTCCAGCTCATTGCTTAGCTGTCTGACCCACAACTTTACTGTTATGGTTCACTCTCACCACCGCTCTCATAGCATGACTTTTGGCTGCAAAAGGCACACAAAAGAACTCACTGTACAGCTCCCTAAAAAGGGAGTAAATATTATACTTTCATTCATCAGGTGGCTAGAAACACGGCTCCAAATGAATGATACTGTTGCTCCGTAACTACTGGATGAGTAAATAAACCACTGTTTGCTAAAAAGTTCATCATATCAACTTAAAATGTTGTATGTCAATGTTGTGTTCAAAACTTTTTGCAGCCCAGATTTTATCTGATGTAGCAAAATGCTCTGCAAATATCTGCTGGAACCTCAATCAGATTAAACATACGTGTGATTTCCCCTGTTCCATTTCTGTGAAAGTTTTCACATTTTCATTTTCAATTACAGCTATAAAATAAATGCAGTGGTGGAATTTGGAATTTGCCTCTGAACTATAGAGGAGTAGAAGTACTGAGTATCTCAATGTTGAAATACTCATAAAGTGAAGTAGAAGAATCTCAAAATTGTACTTGAGTAAATGAACATTCAGTTTTATTTTGATCTCACAGTATCTACAGTGTGCCCAAATTTGAAGATTTCCTTTTTCCACATCCTCACTCACTGTATGTGTGTGTGCAAATTATGTGTGGGTGGGTTAATATGTATTTAGTCAATATCAAACTGCAGGGTAAGCAGGGAAAGTACATTAATAACACATTAATTTCCATGAATGAGTCATAGCTAAATGTGCTCACTGTGTAACAATATATGAAGCAAACACTGACCACACTGCTACTTATAATAATAATAATAATAATATGTATTTATATAGCACCTTTCATACAGAGTGTAGCTCAAATAAAGTGAGAAACCTGCCTCATGCACAGTATGCCCTATGTGGTACCTGTGGATGAGTTCATGGAGTTTTCTTTTCATGTTATCTAATCCCAACATGTCCGATCATTACCTGATCCTCCTCCACATTTGACCTCATTTAATTGGAACATCTTGTGCTGCTTTGGTTTCACGTAACTTTGTAAGGAAAAGCAATCATGTGGTTTTGTGCTGGAGAACAAGTTCTGACGGCTCAACGGTCCTCATAATTGTTTGTTTTAACCTGCACCATTATGAGCTTTTGACTAAATGTGTTCAAGCTGCAAACAGTACAAGAGATGTTTTGCAGAACATACGGAAACTCGAAGACCTCACACTGGGCGTAGTAGATACAATTATTCGTATCTATTATATAAACCAAACAATGAATGAAATAATCAAGAAATAATTATTAGTTGCAGCACTAGATGCAAAATAAGCTTTTGGCATGAAAACAAAAATCCAAGTGAATGGGTGTGATGTGATGATGAGCAATTTGTTAATCACCATGATATTTAATTACAAATGTTTATTTTATTTCACAACAGTGACATTTATAACTGTTAAAAACAAAAACAATCCAGGTCTGTCACTCAATGGACCATCTGTGAATTTGTACTTAAGTAAAATAGTATAAATGTAACTATAAATAAAACACAGACAACTGTCCACTAAAGCTCTAGTGAGGAAATTTGGAAAAAGTATCCCAAAAACAAATGCAAAAACACATTAAATATACAAAACTGGGAATAAAAAGGATTATAAAGCCAGTTTTCAGTTTTAAATTTAATTTCTTTGAGATTAATTATTATTTACGCTAAGTATTGCCTTAACTGTGCATCACAATAACTCAACATAATTTTTTCGTCATGACCCACCCTCTGCAATAGTTGGCTTTGAAAGCATAAATGTGCATGGTGCCAATATGACACAAAAAGACATTATAGGCACAATAAAAGTAGATTTTATGGCAGAACAGTTGCATTGGAATGCAGTAGATTGTCCAGGTTTAAAATCCACTTTTTTTTCCTTTCACATGTTTAAATAAAGATACAATTTGTATCAACTGCATACTGCCTCTTATTTTATCCAGTTCACTGAGGCGTTCAAATACAGTTTACAGCAAGGTGGATACCACAATACATAAATACACAAACTCATGTTTATCTTTTCAGTCTTTCCAGTGAAAGACGTGGGGTTCGGACCGGCGCTGGACTTCATCTTCTGCTCTGACTCTGCAGCTTAAGGATCTCAGCAACCAGCATCTGTGGATCCATCAGCTGAGGAAACATGTCCATGGCCGTGTCCACCAAGTGGACGCTGAAGATAGCGAGGAGCTTCTTCCGGATAACGTCTCTCTCCTCCCCACTGGGATTCGTCCCCTGAGGAGGCTGCCAGTGCGAGAGCTCCCCCGGCAGGCTGCGGAACCCTGGAGGATGAGCCCCGAACGGATCGGACCAGTACTGCTGCTGCTGCTGGCAGCCATGGACTCTGCTGTGCTGGAAATCTGTTGGCTGACTATACGCAGGCATGCTGACTGGGTATGCACCGTAGCTGGCGTAATGAGTCAGGTAGGGAATGCTGTAATGCTGGTTTTGGTGCTGGAAAGCTGGTCCTGTCCCCCGAGGGGAAGGACCATGTGAGCAGCAGCTGCACGGGGGACAGTACGGTTGTCTCACACTGCGGCTGTGCTGAGAGCTCCCGTATGTCGGCCCATACTGGTGATCACACACACTCCAAGGGCCATCCACTGGCCGGCTGTCTATGGAGCCTAAACCAGAGTCCAGCTGCTCCTGAGAGACACTCTGCCGCACTGAGCCGTGGTCAGAAGACGAGTGCTGGCCGGTCTTCCCCTTTCTAGATGTGGCCCTCTTACTGGAGCGCTGATTCGCCTTCAACTGTTCGTTTTTATGATCTTTCTTTAAGGAGCCACTCTCATGTCCCAGAGTCAGTTTCTTTGCCATATCCTCCACCAGCAAGAGGCTCTGTCCAGGCACAGGACTGGAGCGAGCGGAGGATTTGTGAGCGGTGGACGGGTGCTTGGCGTTCTCCCGAAGCTCATCGGCAACCGAGCGGTTGGACTGTTTGGCTCTCTCAGGATGGTGGAATTTACATTTGATCCCATAAGTGCATTTCTTTCCTGAAAGAAACAACAAAACAGAAGATTTTAGCAGCGCTGATCATTTTCAAACACAACTAAGAGTCTACAGCCAATTTACACTACATGCTAATGTCAGCCTGCTAGCATGCTCACACTGACAATGCTGACAACAGCTGAGACTGATGGGAATTTTCTCACCATAAGGGCATAGCTGTTTTTTCTGAGTCTTTGGAAACTTCCGCAGGAAGTTCTCCAGGGTCGGTCCATGGCGGCCCAGAGGATCATCAGGAGGCATAAACCTACATTACGGTAAAAATTCATACATTAGGGACTGTTCGTTATTTATTTAAGGGGCCACCGGAGGAGTTTTGGGACCTTTAGGCTAAAAAGACTTGACCCTCCCCTCGCCAGTAATAATTTTTCTATGACCCTCCCCTTATGTGCTAGTTTGGGCTTAGCAAAGATGTACAGATGCCATTTGATTTTTTACAGCCACAATATACGTGACTAAACCCCTGCATTCTCATCTTACACATTACACTCCTCTGTTACGGTGTGGTGACCATTTCAGTAGATTTACTCACTAACATTGTTGTGGAAACTAAATGCACACGTCATGCATTACTGCATTACTTCAAATACTAAGTTACTCCTCTAGTAAACTAGTATTCACATGAAATAAAACAATAAAACATTCAGACCATTCAGCAAAGGACACTGGGAAATAACAAATTCAACACTGGTTGCTATGGACTCGTCACTAGGCTTCCTCAGTCGTATATTTTAGCACATAGGTAAAGCTGCCGAAGCTGAACATTATATTCCAAAACATATAGGTTTATTTTTAAAGCAGATTTTAAATTACATTGTAACAATTCGCCCTTATGAAATCCAATCGCGGCACGGCTGTCGCAATAGACAGATGGTGGCAGAATGCCCCGACACTTAAATTCAACTAAAATGTAACAGTGAACAATCAGTGTTCGACCTACAGTCTGTTGAGATGCCTCTCCAAACGCAGAAAGAAGTGCAGTCACACCATAAAACGTTAAGACACGTTGAGAAAAAAGATCTGTATTTTGCCGTAATCCAATGACACGGAAAAAAAAGTAATCCACAGCGATCAGTAGATCCACAAATACGAGCGTCACATTCACCAGCCAGCTCCAAACAGGTGAACGAGGCCTCTCCCCTTCGCCGTTTAAACAAAGTGGAATAAACGTATAAAAGTCCAAATCTACAAAACCCGCAATCAATTAGTAAGCTGACATCACATTTATATACATGGCATTTAGGAAACCTTTATTGCAAGGTTGGCACGGCAAGATGTCCAGACATTATTATTATTAGTAATTTTCGTTTTTTGCGTCCTACTGCTCCCATCGTCAGCCAGGTAATATTTTTTTTTTACTAAAGCAGTATATGAAATCTGATGTATTACCTACCACTATTTAGTTGTTTTGTGTTATTTAAGATATTTATAAAATATCTGGTCATGCCAGATGTAATTATTCCACTCATTTTTAAAACAATGCAATTACCCGTTGCAGCCACCAGGGGGGCAGTGCTCCCTCTGTCCTCCAACAAACTCATGGGTCAGACCCATCTGGTAGCGAAGGAGGGCCGAGACTAAGAGCTACATGAAAAAAATGCACCAAACAAGCCACTTTGAAATTTTGCTGTTTTTATGAATACAAAAGTGGTGTGACCCCCCCCAGACTAAAAAATGTTGGGTGACCCTCCCCTCAACAAAGAATAAAAAGACATGACCCTCCCCTATTTTACTCCGGTGGTCCATTCCATTAATACCGAACGGTCCCTTGTAGTCAAAAAAAATATTTAAAAAATAACATTCCAGGAAAGCAGTGAGGGAAAGCCTCTGTATCAAATAGGCAGAACTCACTTGTTATTAACGAACGAGTACATGAGCAGCCTCTCCTCGATGAAGCGCTTCCACTCCGGCTTCTCTCCCTGAAGGTCCCGGTACATGTCGTTGGACACGATGATGCCATCAGACTCATAGCCCAGCTTGACGATGAAGCTGTCGTCGTTACAGACCACCCGTTTGCCTGCAACACGTCTCGATGGCGTGAAAACCAGAATCTTCCTGCTCTCCAGGTCTCGCAGAATGTGCTGATCTATAACCCAAACGTGAAGTCAGAGTTAAACCTGCAAAATAACCAATTTTTTGGCTGCTTGGGAGCAGCAGAAACATCACCTTTTAAGTTGATATGACGAACTTGTTAGAAAACAGTTTCAGCTTATTTACACGTCCAACAGTTACAGAGCGACATTAGCATTTATTTGGAGTTGTGTTTGTGACCACCGGATGAATGTAAGTCCAATATTCACTCTCCTTTAGCTCTGTTTTTGGTCTCGACCAACTCCTGAAGGAAATATCTGGCTCTTATCTTAGCTAAAAGCTCCACTAAGTTCACCAGCTAGTCTCAACTGTGTCTGTCTGTTTGTTGCGGAGCTTTTTCACTGAAAACGAAGCTATGAGAGCAGTGATAGTGAAGCCGAACAGTACATTTACAAACCAGGCAGCTAAACAATGAGCTGAAACTCACTATTACGCTCCATGAAGTCGAGGGGAGCTGCAGATTCAGGTGATAATTCTCTGAAGGTTCATCACCTCTTTTACATTATCCCATTGCTTTCACATTGTCATGCCAAAAATATTGATTATAGCCACTTTAGGTTAATTATTATATGTCATACACAATCCTAATTATCATTTTTCAGGAAGTCACATTTTAATTTACGTTCTTTCCCAGCAGACAGATTTTACCTGGTTAAATATTAATAAAAAGGGCCCTAAAAGTACATCCTGCAACAAAACAATTTATCAGCATGAGCAATCTGTTCATAGAGCAAACAAGCAGTATGGTGTCAGTAGCTGCCTCCAGATGTAGGTTAACCAAAAGCTGTTAGAAACACTGACAGTTTAAATTGTTGTTATCTTTTGTAATCACAAACCATTTCGAAAACCATGCACATTTATATTTTGAGTTATAGGTATATAGATTACAGATAAAGCTTATTTACTTGGCATTTGCGGGGAAAAACCTACGTGGGGTATTTCCAATTTTGAGCAATAGAGCTCATGCAAAATTATATCCTGCTTCTTCTATTCAGCTGATTTTAATTTTGCCTCTGGCTTTTAAAGTCCATGCAAATCGAAAACTATTTCAAATGAGGCTGCACCTAACAATTATTTTCATTTTTGATCATTCTGCTAATTAGTTTCTCCAATAATCTTTAAGCCTATAAAATATCAGGTCATTAGTAAAGTGAAGGATTCCTGTGCTCACCGTTGTTTTATTAATATAAAATATCAATTACTGCAAAGAAGCTGCAATTTGTCAATGTTTGACATTTCCGCTTAAGAAATGACAAAAAAAGAGGCACAACCTCCTTTTCTAAACACAAAAAGGTGATATAAGAGCTTACAACAACCCAACCACGCATTGGCTTCAATTAACAATAAGGGCAGTGTTGCATGAGCCCCGGTGGCAGGCAAAGAAGGAAGTAGAAAAACGTAAAAAACTGACATGATTTCCTGTCATCTCACCTGTGATAGGAACATCTGGCCGGGGCTGCTCTTTCCTCCACAAGGGAACAAAAACAATGATTTCAGTGTGGCCTCTGTCAGCAAAGAAGTTCACAGCCAGCTGGATTCCCAGACAAGAGAACACTTCCTTGTTCCCATGACTGAATTAATAAATGGAAAGAAATTAGAAAGCATTAACATGTTGTTAATGTTACCCCACTGGATCCCAACTTAGTGGCTTCTGACCCTTTAAAAAAAGAGTAGTTTGACATTTCTAACTACAGGTTGCATATGTGGAGCAGTGAAACCCAAAAGTGATGTTCCAAACGAAGTCAAGTAAGGTTATAGGAGAGTAGGGACTCAGGGTGTGAAAAGCTGTCATCTGTTATTAGATTCATTGTTATTAGCTGTGCGAGCATCAAAATGAGGTTCACATTTGTGGGTTTTAGTGTAATGCCTCGACAACTGTTGGATGGACCGCCATGAAATTTGGTACAAACATTCATGTTCATTCTCACTCCCAACTCGTCAAATAAGGCAGCTTGGTCAGTGGCCCTCAGCGTCTAATGCCGACGCACAAGGCACCTGTTAGCACTTGTATGAGACACACTGGTCCTTGAAATCCTTGAACGCTTGTGTAATTTGAGAGGGGAAATCAATACCTTGAAAGTTCGTAATATGATGAAAACAGCCATGTCTCATCATTTTGTTCAAATGTCTTGTTTTGTCCGATCAAGAGTCTAAAACTTAAAGATATTCAGTTTACTCGGAGAAAGAAAAGCAGCAAAATCACATGTCAGAGGTGGAAATCTGCAAATCTTTCCAAAAACAAATGACTAAAATACAAATTCGAAATTCTAAATAGTTGCTGATGGATTTTCTGTCGATCGACTAATCAGAGAAAAGCAGCAAATTGTCCCATTTGAGATGCTATAACCAGTGAATTTGGGGCATTTTTTTTATCGATTAACAAAATAACTGCTAATTAATTTTGTGTCGATGGACTAATCGATCATTTTAGCGGTTTCTCACCTCATGGCCACGTTGCTTCCATCTATAACCACGGGTCTCAGAGTGTCTCCATCCTCACTGCTCTCTTCTCTGCTCAGAGGAGATGATACAGGAAAAGGCAGCAGCATGGTGGGGCCCGCAAGCTGGAGGTCCCCTCTGGGCACTAGCACGGAAAGCGTGGTCACCGGCCCCTGCTCGGCCCCCCGACTGGCCCTGATCCTCACCAGCTCCCCAAGAAGTTTATCTGTGTCCATGTTGGGACCGAACTTCTGCTGAACGGCCTGAACCTGAGCCGTGGAGTACCCGAGCTTATGGAAGAAGTCCAGCTGGGCCTCCAGGAGCTGGGGTTCCGGGGAGGGGTCGGGGTCGCCGGCGTACATTCTCTCACAAGAGGGACAGGAGGAGTTTGGAGCCGGAAGGAGTGAAGACAAGATCCATGCAGAAGTGTCAGAGTATGGGAGGCACCGACGGGTGGTGTTGGAGGTCTCACTCCACGGGTGTACAGATGTGAAGAGAGCAACATCAGCATTCATTTCTTTAGCTTCAACTCGCTCACCTTCCACCTGTTTGGAAAAACACATTATAAAGAACTTTACTTAAGTACAATTTTGAGGTACTTATACTTTACTTGAGTATTTCCACGTCCCGCTACTTTATACATTTATTTCAACCTAAGTAAAAGATCTGAGTACTTCTTCCACTACTGGCGACCCATCCGTAATCCTAAAAGACTGAATGGTTTCTTACGGTGCTGTATTCAAAGTGCAGAAAATGTTTTCTTTGTCTTATATGTCTGTAAACTGAATATCTTTGGGTTTTGGACTTTTGGTCGGATAAAACAAGATCCTCTTGTTCTAGTTCAAGTTATAATGGGCATTTTAAACACTTTTTTGACATTTTATAGAGAAAGCTAGGAATAGAATAGATATATTGAGAAAATAATTTGCAGATAAATAAGCCCTACTTTCATTAGTTTATTTGTCTTGAACTTAGCCTACATACTTACATTCCATTTTATGTATATTATAGATTTTCTGTTCGTTCTATCTTAAAACACATTTATTTACTCTTAAATCAGATTGTTACTTCTAGGGCTGAAACTATTGACTACTTTCGTTATCGCTTAATTTGCATATTATAATTTTTTATGTCGATAAAATGGCATGAAAAAAAATATGCCCAAACAGTTTCCCAGTAATCAAATGTCTTGATTTCGGTTGTCCTGAATCCAAAAGAAAATCATTTTCCACTGATTTAAATTAGAGAAAATCAGCAAATCCTCACAGTTGAGAGGCTAAAACCAGTGAATATCTGCGTGATAAAATGTCTGAAATTATTCAAAGATCATCAAACTAGTTGCTGATAATCTTAAAATCTACTAAATCTGTCAGTCTATCACTGTGGTTTGCTGCTCTGTAAATGCATCATCGTCTTCACATCTGACGAAAGTTGAATGTGATCTAAAAGGAGAACTGAGAGGGGAAATAAACAGATATTCTTATGTCCTCTCGCTATCTATATTATTGAAATAACATTGTGAAACTTCTCATTTAGTGGTGGATCCGCTGTAAACACAGAGCAACATATTAATTGTGGTTACTCGTACAATATAGTTTAAAAAGTCACTACTTCTGTTTCCGCCTCAACTTTAAACGTTACAAAGACGAGATAAACTTACCTCAAAAGCTCCACACGAGCTGTTAAATGTGTCTTTCCGCTGATGTGTCCATGTGAAGAGTTTGTCGCTGCTGATAAAATGAAAGGTGGCGACGAGACGCTTCTTTACGGAGTTGTGAGCCGGTATTGTGGAAACAAGGAAGTTGGGTTTTTCCCTATCAGCAAACAGCTCGAGTGCAGCAACACGACGACCGACGTGCGGGTTTGGGCGTGTCACATGTGCTGGTGCACCAGTAAGAATCTAATCTGACCCTCTCTGTTCATCCAGTTCACTGCTATCGATTACACACGCATACAAGAGGAAAGATTAGAAAATAAATATATGTAAAAGCAGTGATAGAAAAAGTATGCATTAATTTGTAGGCTATATCACTTTAATGTTGCAGCTGGTAGAGGTGGAGCCAATTTCAACTACTTTATACAATGCCAGTAGGCCTACTTTTTTTGTATTCTGGTGCTTTATTTTTTCTGACAGGCCCACTCCTCCTACCTACCACTGTATACAAAGGTTGTGCAAGTTTACATTATTTATTTTGTTAATGTATTGCTTTGGAAAATACCACGTACCTAGTCTGGAAACCAGACGAATCGGCCAGCTTCTCAATGAAAAGATTATGACATCGTCATAGCATGGACTTAGGCGGCGATGATATAGTACAGGAATGCAAAGATGATCAATGACTGCATGTAAATGAAAGGCGAGAAATTAAAATAAAATCGTAAATAGAATTGACCAAATATTTTCTTAATTTAGATTTTCCCTCTTGGTGTAGGCTATATCAGATATAAATGTTGGATAAAAGTGCGATTTGATGACTTTTTCATGTTTTTTTTTTATTTTTTATTTTTCCTTACTTTAGTGAGGATTTATTTGTTACATTAATTATCTTTAAACACTACTTTTCCTCTTCCAATATACCTGCACTGTTGTTTTTAACAATGCATGTGAATATTAGTCAAAGTACGTAAATAGATGATGATGAAATAAAACCATTTACACTTTATTAAAGTTTTCAGGACAAAACACAATTCCACAGTTTTCCTTTCCCGAATTTTAAAACATAATATAATTAATTTAATGATACATTCCGTAATTGATCTACCCTCTGAGACAATTACGCATTCTCCACTGTTGTCCTAGCTTGTGGTGTATTTTAAGAGGGATGTGGGGAAGCACAGCTGGATATAACTCAGGTACTGCTGCAGGCAGAGTGGCTGGTGGATTTATCAGCTGTGGTGTGTGCTCTGCTGACTCAGGTTCAAGTGAGTGTTCATCTTTATTTGTGGGGTCTGACTCAGGTGTAACCTTTAAGTCATGCCCAGATGTTGGTGATTCTGGAGCAGGTGTTGGTTCTGAATCTTGCCCAGATGTTGGTGATTCTGGCGCAGGTGGTTCTGAATCTTGCCCAGATGTTGGTGATTCTGGGGCAGGCGTTGGTTCCGAATCCTGCCCAGATGTTGAAGCTTCTGAAGAAGGTGTTGATTCTGAATCCTGCCCAGATGTTGGAGATTCTAGTGCAGGCGTTGGTTCCGAATCCTGCCCAGATGTTGGTGATTCCGAGGAACGCGTTGGTTCTGAATCCTGCCCAGATGTTGGAGATTCTGGTGCAGGCGTTGGTTCTGAATCCTGCCCAGATGTTGGTGATTCTGGGGCAGGCGATGGTTCTGAATCCTGCCCAGATGTTCGTGATTCTGGGGAAGGTGTTGGTTCTGAATCCTGCCCAGATGTTGGAGATTCTGGTGCAGTTTTATTTTATTTTATTTTTTTTCCCTTACTTTAGTGAGGATTTATTTGTTACATTAATTCTCTTTAAACACTACTTTTCCTCTTCCAATATACCTGCACTGTTGTTTTTAACAATGCATGTGAATATTAGTCAAAGTACGTAAATAGATGATGATGAAATAAAACCATTTACACTTTATTAAAGTTTTCAGGACAAAACACAATTCCACAGTTTTCCTTTCCCGAATTTTAAAACATAATACAATTAATTTAATGATACATTCCGTAATTGATTTACCCTCTGAGACAATTACGCATCCTCCACTGTTGTCCTAGCTTGTGGTGTATTTTAAGAGGGATGTGGGGAAGCACAGCTGGATATAACTCAGGTACTGCTGCAGGCAGAGTGGCTGGTGGATTTATCAGCTGTGGTGTGTGCTCTGCTGACTCAGGTTCACGTGAGTGTTCATCTTTATTTGTGGGGTCTGACTCAGGTGTAACCTTTAAGTCATGCCCAGATGTTGGTGATTCTGAGGCAGGTGTTCGTTCTGAATCCTGCACAGATGTTATTGATTCTGGGGCAGGCGTTGGTTCTGAATCCTGATCAGATGTTGGAGATTCTAGTGCAGGCGTTGGTTCCGAATCCTGCCCAGATGTTGGAGATTCTGGTGCAGGCGTTGGTTCCGAATCCTGCCCAGATGTTGAAGATTCCAAGGAAGGCGTTGGTTCCGAATCCTGTCCAGATGTTGGGGATTCTGGGGCAGGTGTTGCATCCGAATCTTGCCCAGATGTTGGTGATTCTGGAGCAGGTGTTGGTTCTGAATCTTGCCCAGATGTTGATGATTCTGGAGCAGGCGTTGGTTCAGAATCTTGCCCAGATGTTGGGGATTCTGGGGCAGGTGTTGGTTCTGAATCCTGCCCAGATGTTGAAGATTCCGGGGAAGGTGTTGATTCTGAATCCTGCCCAGATGTTGGAGATTCTGGTGCAGGCGTTTGTTCAGGATCCTGCCCAGATGTTGGAGATTCTGGAGCAGGTGTTGGTTCTGAATCTTGCCCAGATGTTATTGATTCTGGGGCAGGCGTTGGTTCCGAATCCTGCTCAGATGTTGGAGATTCTGGCGCAGGTGTTGCATCCGAATCCTGCCCAGATGTTGGAGATTCTGGTGCAGGCGTTGGTTCCGAATCCTGTCCAGATGTTTGAGATTCTGGGGCAGGTGTTGGTTCTGCATCCTGCCCAGATGTTGGTGATTCTGGAGCAGGTGTTGGTTCTGAATCCTGCCCAGATGTTGGTGATTCTGGAGCAGGCGTTGGTTCTGAATCCTGCCCAGATGTTGGGGATTCTGGGGCCGGTGTTGGTTTTGAATCCTGCCCAGATGTTGGTGATTCTGGGGCCGGTGTTGGTTTTGAATCCTGCCCAGATGTTGGAGATTCTGGTGCAGGCGTTTGTTCAGGATCCTGCCCAGATGTTGGTGATTCTGGGGCAGGTGTTGGTTCTGAATCCTGCCCAGATATTGGAGCTTCTGAAGAAGGTGTTGATTCTGAATCCTGCCCAGATGTTGGTGACTCTGGGGCAGGTGTTGGTTCTGAATCCTGCCCAGATGTTGGTGATTCTGGGGCTGGTGTTGGTTCAGAATCTTGCCGAGATGTTGGTGATTCTGGGGCCGGTGTTGGTTCTGAATCCTGCCCAGATGTTGAAGATTCCGGGGAAGGTGTTGGTTCTGAATCCTGCCCAGATGTTGGTGATTCTGGAGCAGGTGTTGGTTCTGAATCTTGCCCAGATGTTGGTGATTCTGGCGCAGGTGTTGGTTCTGAATCCTGCCCAGATGTTGGTGATTCTGGAGCAGGTGTTGGTTCTGAATCTTGCCCAGATGTTGGTGATTCTGGCGCAGGTGTTGGTTCTGAATCCTGCCCAGATGTTGGTGATTCTGGGGCAGGCGTTGGTTCTGAATCCTGCCCAGATGTTGAAGCTTCTGAAGAAGGTGTTGGTTCCGAATCCTGTCCAGATGTTTGAGATTCTGGGGCAGGTGTTGGTTCTGAATCCTGCCCAGATGTTGGTGATTCTGGAGCAGGTGTTGGTTCTGAATCTTGCCCAGATGTTGGTGATTCTGGTTCAGACATTGGTTCTGAATCCTGCCCAGATGTTGGTGATTCTGGTTCAGGCTTTGGTTCTGAATCTTGCCCAGATGTTGAAGATTCCGGGGAAGGTGTTGGTTCTGAATCCTGCCCAGATGTTGGAGATTCTGGTGCAGGCGTTTGTTCAGGATCCTGCCCAGATGTTGGAGATTCTGGAGCAGGTGTTGGTTCTGAATCCTGCCCAGATGTTGGACCTTCTGAAGAAGGTGTTGGTTCCGAATCCTGCCCAGATGTTGGTGACTCTGGGGCAGGTGTTGGTTCTGAATCCTGCCCAGATGTTGGTGATTCTGGAGCAGGTGTTAGTTCTGAATCCTGCTCAGATGTTGGTGATTCTGGAGCAGGCGTTGGTTCAGAATCTTGCCCAGATGTTGGTGATTCTGGGGCCGGTGTTGGTTCTGAATCCTGCCCAGATGTTGGTGACTCTGGGGCAGGTGTTGGTTCTGAATCCTGCCCAGATGTTGGTGATTCTGGTTCAGGCTTTAGTTCTGAATCTTGCCCAGATGTTTGGTTTTCTGGTTCAGGTGTCGATTCTGAATCCTGCGGAGACTTTGGTGATTCTGGTTCTGTTGTCTGTTCAGAATCATCCCCAGATGATGGTGATTCTGGGGCATGGTCTGTTTCTAGTGTTGGTTCAGGATCCTTCCCAGATGTTGGTGATGCTTCAGGTGTAGTATCAGGTAAAGTCATCTTTCCATCAGGTCTTTGTCCTTTTTCTTTACCTTTACCACAATTGCACGGTTTTAATTGAATGATGTTTTTAATAAGATCAGCGCTGGGGAAGTTCATGCTTAAGACACCTAAGCAACCTTTATTTAAGGAGCCTTTCTTATGTTTTACCAAGAAGTTAATAAGCTGTTTGTTAACTTTTTTAGCCAACTTTTTAGGACTTTCAAATCTTGACGCTGCATTGTCAGTCAGTACAATGTGATGGTCACAGAGGTGTGACTTGATTTGCTTTATTTTGTCTTCAACATTGATTAACTCTTTATATTTAATGAAAAATGATTCATGATTTAATGTTCCATCATTGAACATGTTACTCTGGAGAAAAACAATCTTGCCCCTTGCCTGTTCCATGGTCGGTACCGACAACGTATTCCATATCTTATTTTCGAATTTTTCAATTAATTTCTTCATCAGTTCTTCTTCGACTTTCCTCTGGTATAACCCTTGCAGTGTAACTTTCAACAGCACAGTCTCAGTACCATGGACTGTGAGGAAATCTGAAACAGTCCCTAGGACTTCATCAAATTGAATGTGTTGCGAAAACATCCAGTGTCTATCCTGGATATGAATATGGCTTTGGGTGGGCAGCCAAATCCCAACATGCACATCAAAATACCGTATTCCCACATTAAGTTGGTCTTTTAAGGTCCAAACTTGACATTTAGCAAGTGGTCCTCCATGTAATGATAAGCTTTCATGTGTTCCAGGAATGGAGATAGCAGATACTGGAGTCTCGTCAGGTATAGATTTCATCCAGTTCAGGTTATACAATTCTGGATCTAGGGTTGGTACATCATTGAAACCTGTCCCTGAACCAGAACAGTTGGTTATTCTGGTGGGATAAAACATGATATTAACTAATTTGAACATTTCAACAGAAGAAAAAAGTTTAAATAGTTCTTTAAAAAGCAAATAACAGGACCACTGTTCAAAAAATTTCTTAGCAAACCATACTAAGTGATGTGATAAAGCACATTCTTTTATTCAGAATGTGGAGATATGGCAAAAAAAAATTACAACTCAATACAATTATCAATATTAGGTTTGACTTACATCGAGAGAAGCCAGAGGTAAAGATGGATCCTCATAATCGGTTTATTGGCTCTTCTACTGTATAATCCGGTGAGATCAATCAGGATTTGTTCAGCTCTCTTTGCCAGATGTTTATATTTTTGTCTCATCTCTCAATTTGTAAAACATTTCCCAAGAAAAGCTTTTACCCGTGGACAAGACTGTGACAAATAGGCAATTGTCTCCCTTGTAAGTGAGCAGCCGTAACAGCGAGCATAAAGATACACTTTCATTTGCATGATACTCTCTAATCTTTTTTTTGGAATAGCAGGGAGAGAGAAAGAGACAAAGACGTGTGGGCATTGTATAAGTGGTGAACAGATCATATCATAACGGTTTAGTTTGTAAAATTTGACTTCAGGAACGAGTCAATTTAGCTACAGCAACTATCCTTTACTAACACTGCATGTAGAATTCATTTATGACCTAAACTAAATCATTATAATGTATTAACTTGTATTGGAACAAATATTTGTGCAGGCAGGTACATTATATGACCAAAAGAATAGTATGAGGCCACCCTTGTCCACATACTTTTGGTTTCCCTTCTGGCTGTGACTTCATATTTACTGTACAGATACGAGTGTGTTGTCAATCTTCTCGTCTAAAGACAAGAAAACAAATAAGCAAATGTCCCAAAACGTCAAACTATTCCTTAAATGCTACAGCATCAAATGATATGTGTGCAAAATCTTGTGGAATGGTTTCCCAGAAGAGTGGAGGATGTTACAGCAGCAAATTAATACTTATGGTTTTGGAATGAGATGTTTAACAAACACATACTTTGTTCAGGTTACCTCATGTCTTTGCCCATGTAGTGTTTAATAAAATACAATATAAATGTCTAAAATTGTTTTCTCAGGCCTTACTTTCATGTTTGCATTGTACTCTAAATTATTGTCAACAAGCCTATATAAGCACAAACTCCTGTGATATACAGTAGATTGAATTGTCTTTTCTCAGAAATTGAACACATGCATACACAAAGCCATTCTTTGGTTGGTTGTGCTGTGCTGTCACATCATCCGCATCCTGACCAATAAGCTTGCGTCTGGTGTCCGCTGATCCTCTTCCTCACCACCTGTTGCATCTTAGTGTAACAGGTTATCTTGAGAAGCATGACCAGATAAGACTTAACATGGACAATTTCTTACCAGTGGCTATTCACAACGGGAACAATCAGATAATGCCTTTTAAACAAGAAGAGTGTTTTTAATCTAAAAGGGGATCAGCTGCTTCTAACGCTTACTTCTGCACCAGGGTTTTGCCTACGACTTAATTCCTTCTTTGTCTTTGCAAGATGTCTGAGAGAACTCTCCCCCTGGTTTTCATTAATCTTGGTGGAGAGATGCTTTATATTCTGGACCAACGCCTACACGCTCTCAACACATCTGATGACAATTCAGAGAAAGGTAGAGGTAGCTAGAGAACTCACAGGTTTGGCAGGTGTGTACTGTACGTGTTTAGCACCCAGTCATCCCTCCTCCTGACAAGCTGTAGCTGTCAGATTATAAACTGAACATGTGCAGCTCATATATGTAATACACAACACCAAATCTCAAGTCTATTTTCTTTTTTTCTTACTTTGGAAAACTGACACGGATGCAGGAGTTTGGTCAGAAAATGACAGAAAAAGAGGTATCCATATTTCAGCACATTATTGTTTAGTCAGCTCCTTGTGTCCCTGTAGCAGCGGTGGAATAAGTACTCACATATTATACTTAAAGTAGCAATAGCACAGTGTAGAAATACTGTAGAAATATGTTGTAATTAACAGTCATGCATTTTCATTTGTACTTAGTAAAAGTACAAAAGTATTAAAATATAGCATATACTTAAAGTACCAAATGGAAAAGTACTCATTATGCAGAATGGCCCATTTTTTAATAATGTCTATTAGTCTCTATTATTGGATTATAATTGTTGATACACTAAATGTGTACATCACTTTAATATTGCACCTGGTCTCAAGACTGGCGACAGAGTGCAGGAACTGCATTTTTTGGGCCTTATTTTAACATTAAACAACTTTTTTCCCGTTGCTTCTGTATTACTGTTCTCTGCTTTTGTAAAGCAGTCTCCCAATGAGGACAACCAGCTATAGTAACAATGCATTAACAATAAAAACAGGCTCTTCTGTGCGGTTTAATTGCATGACCTAAAATAGCAAATTCTAAGCAGAATTAACCACCTTTCTGTTTCTGTCTCTTCCCCACTTATAGTTATGAATGACATTGTTGGGACCATGTTTGGTAAAGACTTTATGGATGAACTTCTCAAACCTCAGCAGCTGTATTCTCACAGGACCATGAAAACAGTGCTAACTCGGTTAGCGCATGCCTCTATCATGAGGCTGAACCCGGCCAGCATGGACAGGGTATGTAAATGATGATAGAAATAGACGTTTTAAAACCATTTTTGTTTTCTTTTAAAGTGTTAACATATCTAAAACCAAGTTCTTTCAATCCATGCCGAATAATTGTACACTAGCCTATATTGAAGGTGTGTGGCTATGCTTGCAAGGCCGCCCTGTCTTATTTTCCAGGATTTTACCAGGTAAAATCTTAAAGTTTTAATGGTTTAAATTGTTTAAAGTCAATTCAAGTTTTCAAGAGAGTCAAGCCTCAAAATACATCAGCCCTCAAGGGTTCATTTTTGTATCTCATGTCCAAATCTTAACTCTACAGCTTTTATACTTGTTGCAATTTGAAAAAGATGTAGAGAAAATTGGGTAACTTTATTTGAAGGGGTGTGCATAAGACTGACATGACACTGTCATTAATATGACATGGCAACTGTCAAGTGTCATTCGGTAAATTATGACACTTTTAATGCGAAGTTAGCATTATCCGAGATGTCTTTGTCATGACAACTTGACATTAACGAAGTCAACAATCTCTGTTATGACAACTTGACATTAACCTAGACAACATAACCTGTCATAAATATGTCATGACAGGCCCAATTATCAAACTTTTAATAAACTATTTAGCTTCATGTATTAACATTACATTAAACTGTCATTAAGAGGTTGTTTTATACTGTACATTGGCTGTCATGAGAGCATTATGAATATTTTTCCTTGACCTCAAGTAAAGTGAAACAATTTGGACCTGTCATGAAGTTTGATTTCATTATCAAATGCTTATATTATGGTGTCATGAATAATAACCATAACCTCAAGTAAAGTGAAACCATTTGGACTTGGTATTAAGATGTCTTAAAAGTTATAAGACCAGTTTGACGACAGTGAATGCAGTAACGAGGTGAATTATTGAGTTTTGGACTTGTTACTAACTTTAGTTAGCTGCCGTTAGCTGTAACGTAACAGCTGTCCAATTAGCTAGCTGACTCTGGTCCTGGGCTGCAAAGAGCTAAACCCGGAAAGAAAACCATCTCGGTAACGGTGCATTTCCTGCATGGATGTTGTATTAAAACCATTGACATATATATATAATGGACCAATAGATCCCGTTGCTCTGGACGGAGACCAGTGAAGGATATTAGAAGCACTTTTCCGGTGATGGCTGAGTGTTACTGTGCAGCCTCCAACTGAGCTTGAAGACGTAAATGTGACGTGAGCAACCTGTCTGAAAGTTGTAAGTCTTCTGGTAGCTGTGCCAAGAGAAATCTCAATCATTCCCAATCTTGCAGAAACGGAGAGCGTAGGTATATGTAAGGAGATAACATAGACACAGGCTAATTAGTGCTAACTAAAATGCTAGTTAACATTAGTAATTACACTTAAACAGCTAATGTGAGACAAAACTGCCTGCACCCTTCTCCTTTACTGTACGGTAATTTCTCTAGTGTGCGACAGTAAGTCGCGTTGTAATGACACAATCGTTAGCCTATTTTTACAAAAACGTCTGCTACGGAGCCATAACGTGAGGTACAAGGTAATGGAGCCTTTTATACATTGTCGTGTTTCTTTAGAAATAAACAATGGACAAATAGAGTCTTTAAACGCTTCAGATGTAAAGTTATTTGCTGTCAAAGTGACGTCAAAATGAATGGCGCCATAGGAGCTACCAAGGGGGTAAGCTTCTCCTTGGACTGCAAACCTCCTATGGTGCCATTTTGATGCTAATAAGCCATCACCTCCCGTGTCGTTAGCATTCCATTGACTGCCATTCATTTTGACATCACTTTGACTGCAAATAACTTTATCTGATTCAGACGAGCGAGTGAAGTCTCTCCTTGAGCTCAGAAGCAAATCCACAACAAAAGCCATTCTTTCACTTCTGAAATAACATAAAATGTTCTGCACGTAGCCTAGCTAGGCCTACTGTAGGTTTTGGTGTATAAAAGTAGTATGTTAAATGCAATTAGGTCGAGCAGACAGTCCGAAACATTACAAGCTCGCCTCGGCTGGCTCGGCTCGCAGACAACTCATGAGTTGCCGACAACTCACAAGTCCTCGATGACTCATGAGTTGTTGATGACTTGTGAGTTCTCGCGGGAGTCAGTCAATCCCGCGTATCAGCCGGCTACGTTGTTATGAGTGGATCTGATTCAGACGAGCGAGCATAGCGAGCGAGTGAAGTCTCTCCTCAAGCTCAGCAAATCAACAACAAAAGCCATTCTTTCACTTCTGAAATAACATACAATGTTCTGCACGTAGCCTAGCTAGGCCTACTGTAGGTTTAGTGTATAAATGTAGTATGTTAAAATGCAATTAGGGCGGGCAGACAGGCCGTAAGCTCACCTCGCCGACAACTCATGTTTTTTTTGTCTTCAAAAAACTTTATTATTCAATTACAGATACACATACACATTGAAAACATTAAATGCATACATACATACATGAAAAAGGGGCGCATGGAATTTACATTAAAGAGGTTGTAAGTCATTGTGAATGTTCAGAGTCCGGATGGCTTTCTTATTTGTCAGTCCTATTAAAGTTTCAAAATATAATTTCATGTCATTTTTAAATGAATATTCGGTTTTCTTTCAGACCATTTACATTCATGGATATAACGTTTTCCAAACAAAATTAAAAGATTCAAAATGAAAACATGGCATTTTATCCAAATCAAAAGCTTGGCTTGGATGTAGCATACAATACTGACTCAAGTGACTCGCACAACCCGGATCAGTTTAGCGAGTGACTCAGAATAACCCGAATCCTTAAAAGGAATCGAGTTTGCCAGGCCTACCGAGGAGAAGCTTACCACCTTGATTAAAACTGGCCTCCTCCGTAAGTCTCGGAGGCTGTTTTTAGCCCAGCTTAACGCACATTGGTTACTGTAAACGCTAATCATAGCTGCAACGCGACAAGTCCCTCCCTACTCGTTGCCTTCGTTAGTTTGATTGGTTAGGTTTAGGCATTAGGAGTGAGATTGGTTAGGGTAAGAATAGTTTGGCCAATCATAGGCCGTGTAGGGCGGGACGTGTCTTCACCATCAAATTCGCTTCGTCGTTAACGGAGCTTTTGGTGTCGGTGACCACGGCTAGACGAATGGGACCAAATACAGCGGAGGCCAGTTTTTCGACTGGGAATACACTACCGAGAGGGTTTTCTTTCCGGGTTTGGCTCTTAGCAGCCCTGGGCTGAGTCAACTAATTTAACAGCTGTACAGCTAACTGAATTCACTAGCTAGCTAACTACAGTTAGCGGTTACTGTAGTAAGCTGCATTCACTGTCGTCAAACTGGTCTTATAACTTTTAAGACATCCTATAAGTCCAAATGGTTCCACTTTACTTGAGTTTATGGATCTTATTAATGACACCGTCATATAAGCATTTGATGATGAAATCAAACTTCACGACAGGTTCAAATTGTTTCACTTTAGTTGAGGTCAAGGAAAAATATTCACGACACAATTATAATGCTCTCATGACAGCCAATTAATAAAACAACCTCTTAATGACAGTTTAATGTAATGTTAACACACAAAGCTAAATAGTTTATTAAAGTTTGATAATTGGGCCTGCCATGACATATTTATGACAGGTTATGTTGTCTAGGTTAATGTCAAGTTGTCATAACAGAGATTGTTGTCTTCGTTAAAGTCAAGTTGTCATGACAAAGACATCTCGGACAATGCTAACTTTGTATTAAAAGTGTTTTTAATAATTTACTGAATGACACAATGACAACAGTCATGAACACAAAATGACTCCATGTTCATGACAGATGTTATGTCACAATAATGACAGTGTCATGTCAGTCTTACGAACACCCCTTCAAATAAAGTGTTACCGAAAATTGTAGTATGGAAGAAAAAAAACATAGGTTTTGTTTGATTCCAGGGGTGGCATATCCTTGAAGTTTATACCTTCTTTCTTTCCCCCCTGTAGCTTTACGAGCTGATGGTCATGGCATTCAAATATCAGGTCTTGCTTTGTCCACGGCCTAAAGACTTGCTGCTCATCACTTACAATCACATAGATACCATCAGGGAATTTGTAAAAGACACTCCTGTGGTCGGGAACAAAGTGGACGAGACACATAGGAAGATCATTGAGGTATATTGAGAGAGGTTATTTAAATCAACCTTTAATTATCATATTTTGTTACTGAATGCTTTAATCACATTACCCCAGGATGCAGTAGTCTAGTCTGTACAATAAGTTACTACATACTGTATACTGGATTCCAGCTGTCAGTTTGTATCACCTGTGTGACCTGTTTTTGTTCTTTTAGATATACTCATCTTTACCAGAGGGTGAATTCCAGCTTCTCAGACAAACATTGCTCATATTTTTTCAAGACATGCATATTCGCGTGAGTCCTCTGCTTTTTTTTTTTTAATTCATCCTTCCATACGGTGAGATGAAAATATTATTTTATAGTTTTATTTCCTTCTCTTAGGTGTCACTTTTCCTCAAAAATCAACTCCAAAATCCCAATGGACGTTTTGCCCTGTCGACATCAGGCCCAGTGCCTTATGGGATGGATGTTCCAGGGCTTATTAGGTAGGTAGATAACAAACATGGCTTTGAATGTGTCCTGATAATTAGAAATCTGAGATCTGTGACATACAGAGTGCTGTTGGATAACGTAACATGATCCAGTCCTGCCCTGCTTTTCTAGCTAGCATCTAGATTCCACTAGCATTCAACAACTACAGACTGAAATATCGTGACAAATACTACATAGATTTTGTAATTTGGTACAGACATACAAAGTCCCCAGAGTATGAATCCTAATAACTTTGGTGATCTTCCGACTTTTTATCACGCACCACCAAGAGGCCAAAGTATTCAATTAACAAGTGAAATATCTCCACATCTACAAGATGGATTGGAACACAATTTGGTACAGACATTAATGCCCCTCTCAGGATGAATTGTAACAACTTTGAGGAGTCCTTAACTTTTCAATCATTACCATTTGTCTAATACTTCCCATCGGCCTCCGCTGTACGTTTTTGCATATTTTGTTACTTTAATCATACATTTAAAACCCATTTAGCCTACAAAATGGACAGCGTGTTTCAGCTGACAATAAAAAACACAATTAAACTGATGGTTAATGTCTCCGCTTCTTTACTTGGAAAACTGAATATTTCATTTCTAATAAATCTGTTCTTTTTCAAATTTATCGAACGTATATTTCTTTTTATGAGCAACTAGACAACAATTTATTTGATTTGGATACTAGCAAAAGTAGCCATTTACTCAGGGTAACTGTCCATAACCTTGTATGCGCAAGGAGTTTCACAACTAATATAAACCTACCTTACCTTTACACACCAATAATTTTTTTCTAGCCCGAGTGTTGGACATTATTTACAAACAATTTAACACTTGACCTCCATTGGCACCAGTTGTGCTGCTTGTATGACGCAACTGCAAAGGCTCCACTGACAAGCGTACATGTCTAAATTTTAAACTGCTTATAAAGGAATCTCTCAATATTCCAGAGTGTCATCATCTGCTTCTTGTTTCCACAGGACATTTGACAGAAAGGGCAGAGAAGTGAGACGAAGTGAGTTCCCCACAGGAGGAAGTTACACCAGCCCCATCAGAAAGGGATGTTTTGAACTGCACGGAGACAGAGTCATCAGACTGGGCATGAACATGTAAGTATGAACTGTATGCTACTACAGTGCATATACTTGATCTTACATGGGTAATATGATATATGTGGATTAAAAGATGACAGAGCTGTTTTTTTGTGTTTCATGAATTAAAAAAGGTACACTGTAAATCACCCAGAGGAGACACACACATCCAAGGCTCACTCTGTCAAGGTAATAGTCCCATCAGCAGGAAAAACACAGGTGTAATTAAACTCCTAAACTTTTCATATTGATTTATTTTTATATTACGTGTTCATTTTTCCCTAGCTACACAGTTCCTCAGGCAACAGTACACCTACATTTAAATTAATTTAAATACATTTTACAGCAGAATGGAGCTACAGATTCCAGCAAGCTACCATGCGTTACTCAACTAAAATCTTTATATAAATATATAAGCACAATGCCAGTGATGTAACATAACTACATTTATTCAAGTACTGTAAGTACAATGTGTGGTGGGTACTTGTAATATACTTAATATTCTACTTAATATTCCTAATCCACTACATTTTAAGAAGAAATATTCTACTTTCCACTGCCCTACATTTGTATGAGCTTTGGTTACTAGTTTCTGTGTAAATTAAGATTTTCCATACAAACCATATCATCATCATCATCATCAATAATAATAAAGTTATACAATTTTAAATATTATAACCTTCAAAGGGTTATTTTTCTGTACAAGTTCCTATTGATACTGTAAGTACATATTGGTGATAATCTTGTGTACTTTTACTTAAATAAGATTTTGAATACAAGACTTTTACTTGTAATTGAGTATTTAATTGTGGTATCGCTACTAGGATGTGGATACCTTTTCCATCACTGCACAATTCTCTCAGTCATCTCACATTATGAATCATGCATAACCTTCCTGTACACCTCCACCATCCTGCTGCAGACGGATGACACTCCCAACCTGCTGGCCAAAGAGGAGCTGAACCTGCTGGCTCGTCTAATGGGCAGCATGAAGGCCGACGCCATGCCCAAAACTGAAACTGGCTTTCAGATCAACCTGTTTACTACAGACCAAGAGGAGGAGGAGGCGTGAGTGCTTTTCTTTTTCTTTACTCATTCTCTGCTATTTAATTGACATTATTTCACACCAATATAACTTTATATTTTGGTTAACAGGGAAGCTTCAAGTGGCGCTGAGGAGCCCTTGTTTGGAGTGATAAATATTCAAGCGATGCAGGTAGGGTGATGTAATACTGTGGGCTGTTAACAAGCCAGCTTTTAGTCATAAACTATCTGTCAGCAGCATCTAAACCTGAGAAAGGACTGTCAGCACGTTAAAAACACCAGGCACTGATGGGACACTCCTTATCAGGCTGACATATATTATAATTGATATGAACAAGGACAGAAATAAGTACAGATAAATAGAAAGTAAAAACCCAATGATAAGAGGTATATTAAACTAAAATTATAGAAGTAAAAATAGAAAATATATAAGAGCAATTAAAGATAAAATTACAAGGCAAAAGTGACAGTGAGCTGATTATTAGTAGCAAAGTTAGGAAGGTATAGTAAATGTAAACTGCATAGACTAGAGTAATTTATAATATGATTATACGCACATCACTGGGTTTTATAAATTTGTGAAGAATCGACATGTTTGGAATTTTGTTTGTTTCAGGATGAAGAGGCTGCGACTCAACTGGCTCAAATCGCAGGACAGTTTGCAGAGAGAGAAGAGCAGCCGGAAAATCTCAGCAGCAGCAAAGGAGAAGTCCTGCTGGCCATGATGGACGACCTCTGACCCTGTTGTGTGGTTTCATTTGTTATTTTAACTTCCTCACTCTTTATCTCAGGTAAAATCACATTATCTGTCACTGTGAGTTTCTGTTTAACCTGTAAAATGTGCAGTTGTTGATGTATTCAGTTCTACAACTGGTTGTTTAACATTGAAGTAGATTAGAGAGTATGATAAATATCAAATGACTCCTAAACTATACTATAAATTACTAGCACTTGGAAAAATACTACATGAATGCAGTGCACATTGTAAGTACTGCTATATTTCATTATGTATTTTCTACATAAGTAAATGTTTTAAATAAAGCATTTATTCATATTTTTATGTTTGTGTTCCATTTGTTTTTTAACACGATATAAGACTAAATTAGTTGTTCTGATGCAGGGATTTTGATAAGGATTTACGAGTGTCAGAAATTATTTATATTAATCATTATTTTTTTACTTATTGATCAAATTGCCTTAGGATCTGGAGATTTAGTCAAATATGGTGCATGCATATAAAATTTCCATAAGGATTTCTGAAATACATTTTATTATGCATTATAAATAAACCTCAAGAACCCATCATGAAATATGTTTCATGATTTGATTTATCCCTTGTATTTATTTTGTATATATGCAAGTTTTCCTCGACATAGTATATTTATTGCTGTTTTAACATGATCCTTCTAATCATAATTATGATACATTTAGGGGGAAAAAAATCATACATTATTGTTCTGCAGTTTGATTTTTGAAGCCGCCTGCAGAGGGCGATGTTGTTCTAAATATACGCAAAACCATGAAACGTCATCACGCTGCGCTTAGGACTTCATGCGGGAAAACTTGTTGACTTACCGGTATTCGAACGGTTTATCTCCAATTGCAAAGAGTGTGGTGTTGGTTTTCACATGAAATAAGGATTTAAGTAATCCAGGTAAGTCTAACACACATCATCTAAGAATATAATATACAATGTGTGTTATCTGCTCTGGCGCGCTGCTAAAAGTGAATCTGTCTTGTAATACAACTGGTCATTTTGAGGCGAATGGTGCATAAATGAGTTGAGCTGCATCCTCTGTCCTCCATAAACCTATACCAGTATCATATCTGCCTTAAGAAAGGTTCCTTTTTTGGCTAATTTGACAGAAGAATTAATGTTAGCCCCACAATCAGCTAAATATTAGTAGTAAACATGATTTTACGACTGATAGATACTGATGCTGCTCTTCAAGGCTAGTAGCCCAGTCAATAGTTGATCAATAACGACAGTGTATGTGTTATGAATAAAGGGAACTTTATCAGGATGCATAGTATCCTGGATCCATGAAATAACTGGCCTTTAAAAATATCTTCCTGTATTTTAAGGAAGAACATTTATTTATTTACGATACATTATTCATTCACAAAGAAAATTGGTGTCCTTAAAGATTGGATTTTTCCTCATTTTTTAATTAAGGCATTAAGATCAGTTTCCTAAAGATGATTTTTTTTATTCCTCTTTTTAGTCAACTTTAGCATGGGTGTGCTAACTTCTGCACATGACTGTATATATATTTCATATTATAGTATATATATTTCTTTTGGAGTAATAATATCTTACCTGTTTTCTGTACTGAGCTCCCACAATGACTACCGAGTCGCTTGTGTTCAGTAATAGTGCATCGCCGAAATGCTGATTGACTCTGATTTCTAATTAGTGCTTTATTAAATGCAGGTGTGCCTAAGTCTGTAGTTATTTGTAAAAAGACAGTGCTATCATCAGTTACAATGCAATGCAAGTGCCTAATTAGAAAGATAGAAATGTAGATTTTCAATTTGATCAAGGTAATGTATGACTTAAACCAAATTACTTGCTTGTATTTTATAATTGACATTGATTGAAACTTAAAGTCTACAAATGAAGTATGTTTTAAAGCTTTTCACTGCTGAGGAAAATTACTACTGCAGCTTTCCAACTCTTCTTCAACTATAAGTTGTTTTGATTAGAAGTTTTCATATTTCCCCAGTTTTTGGTTTCTGTTCACTTCAGTTTTACTGCACAGAACCAGAGTCAGTATTAGTTTTCGATGCAGCTTGTTAACAAGGGTTAACAGTGACAGCAGTATTACATATAGCCTAGAGTCTAGGCCCTAGACATATAAAATACATACAATAGACAAACCTCAATAAAACATGTTACACAATAAATAGCAGTGTTGCTAATGACTTGTATGGCAGTAGCTAATCTTCTGCTTGTCTGCCGGTATCCCTGACCTCTGGAGATCCTCTTCACCAGTGTCCATGGAGTCTGAGGGGACTGAATCCCCACTGTCGGGCCTGGTGCCTGTAGCTGAAGTCTTCAACTCCATCCGGGAGCGCACAATCGCAGAGAACAGCATGGTGGTCCTGCTGCAGGGCCTGCAGGGAGAGGTGACCACGGTGGACCTGAGAAACGAGAGCACGGCGCGGGGCCGCGTGGTCAACGTGGACGCATTCATGAACGTACGTCTGGAGGATGTACTGTACCGGGACAGACGGGGTAAGCTCACCCGGATGCAGGACCTGTTTATCACGGGCAGGAACGTCCGCTATGTCCACATCCCAGACCACATGGACATAATGAAGACCATACAGAGCCAGCTGGCCAAGATCCACCGCGTCCGCAACTTTGCCAGTCATGGAGGAGGCAGAAAAGAGTACTCCAAGAAAAAATAAAACTTATTTTCTTTTTCATAGAAGAATACAAAACTCAGTTGGGTACTGCTACTTTAAGACAACCATCAATTTTCTTTTCTCCAGATTTGAAGACAAGCATAACACTAGATCAGCAGTTTCCAACCTGAAGGGTCACAAAATGATTCAAGGGATGACAATGAAAAAAAGATTTCAGTTACGCAAAAATACATTGTTTATCTGACTGAACTGCTCACACCTCACGACCTGTGATGAGGGGTCTTAAGCTAAAAGGTTTGGCAATATAGCCTTACTGATTTTTTTTCTAGGGCTGCAACTAACAATTATTTGGATTATTAATTAATCTGCGGATTACAGAATGTCACAATGTCAAATTTCCAAAAGCCCAATGACATCTTGTTATAACTGACAAAACAAAGTTTACAGTGATAAGAAACAGTAAAAGCAGCAAATAAGGACATTTGTGAAGCTGGAACCAGAGAATGTTTTGGCATTTTTGCTGAAAAAATGACAAACCATTAATCGATTATTCAATTGTTAGTAGTAATAGTTTCTTTCAATTGATTAATCATCTTATTGTTGCAGCTCTACAGAAAACAGACATTTTTGATGAACCACTGGACGAGCTAATGAGTTGAACACTGTCTTTGTGTTTTGGTCATTGGGTTTGAAGTTTGTAAAAGTTTTGTAATTGACACAATAGAGCCATCCATTTATTTTGAAGAAGTAATATTAATATTAAGTAGTAACTATTTTTTTGTAATACAGATGGGAATTATGAATAAAGATGCTTATTAACTCATTTGTCTGCTCAAAACATTTCTTTGTTCCATCACGACTGCTTTATTTAAAATCTAATGGAACAGATGACAATAAATCGTGAGTGCGTATGTGGCCCAGAGTGTCAGTGTTTGTGCTCTTGAGCACTACAAAGCCCATCTGTCTGTCTGTGAAGAAAGTTAATAACTGCCCACACGCAGGAAAACAGTCATGATCAATGCCAGTTTGGTGGAGGGAAAAACAAGCAGACGTGTTTTCACAGCTTTCATCTCACAAACATCTCTGCTGCATGCATCAGTGAGCTGTCACTCTCTCCTGTGATTGGTGGTGTGACATCCAAACCGGGCAGGATGGGACTCTGTTTAGCCAATGGAAACAAGCGGAGCGGGGTGAAAGGAAGAGAGTGTTTCTCTTGGAAACTGCCGTCCCAGTGTTCTGCAATATACAAATACGATTGGGAATTTGAGGAATTTGCAAAGGGGTATGTTATTCATACACAGTGTCAGGAAGAGGACAGGTCTGACATAACAGAGGCAGAGGCAGCTGGTGCAGAAAAACCCTGTGCTGTAGATAGATGGGAGTGCATTTACCAGCCATGTCATTTTAAGTGCATTAAATTAAAAAATATTCACACAGGAATGTCCCTCTGTGGTTGGGTCATTGTTTTGGCTGTAGCTTCAGTGTGTTTTTAGGGACATATTTTTCTCTTGACTGCTTAAAAACCGACATGACAGCAGCCCGCATAATGACTGCTTACTGCTTTGCTAAAAACACGACAGAGTGCCACATCAACACTCACTAAACTCAGAATAGCACAGGCTCAACCGCATAAACAATTCTTTTACAAGACAAAACCCGGCCTGGGTCAGTGTCTCAGACTTCACCAGTGGTCAAAGAAGTAATCAGATACTGTACTTAAGTAAAAGTACCAATACAACAATGTAAAAATACTCCATACAAATGAAAAGCCCTGCATTCATTTTCATACTTAAGTAAAATGTATTTAAAGCACTAAAAGTGAATGTACTTTACTTAAGTACTGTACTCAAGAACAATTCTGAAGTACTTGTACTTCACTTGAGAATTTGTAGGTTATTTCTACTCCACTACATTTCTGAGGGAAATATTGTACTACTATATTTATTTGCATATTCAGATTAATAATACATAATATAATCAACAATTAAATTGTGTTATTATATCAACAAGATGTTATTGATCCCCTGGGGGAAATTCACAAGCTACCCAGCAGTATATAAAGTTTTATATTTATATATATATATATATATATATATATATATATATATATATACACACACATATGTACTTTTGTAGTTTTACTTAAGTAAAATTTAAAATGCAGGGCATTTACTTGTAAGAGAGTATTTCTGCACTATACTATTGCTAATTTTTTCTAATATTTGAGTACTTCCAAAACAGAATAGTAGAAGTATAAATTGGCATAAAATGGAAACGCCTAATACAAAATTGTACTTGATTACAGTACAGAAGTTAATGTACATTCCACCTCTGGACTCCATCACACAGCAGCACCTGCTGGCTCCACTGTTTAGTTATTAAACTCAGTTAGAGACACAAACTGCACTGCTGAGGTCTTTTTTTCTCCTCCCCCGACGCTTAAGATTAAAATACAAAGAGCTCAATTAATCCACCAGCCCCCAAAGGCACCGCGGCCCGCTGCCCATGGCAGCCGACTAGCTATTTCCTGTCCCACCCTTCTGGCTTAACAGTGAACAGACCTCACTCTGGTGCGTTTGTGGCCAGCAGAGGAGAGATCACCTCCCATCTGGACAGTAGTGTGGCTCAAATCTGCACAGAGGCAGAATAACTCCCGTAAAGGGTGATTTCTATAAAAGTGTCGACTTTAGTGTGGTTTATCATCATTTTGTGGCTTTTATTTTGGAGTCAGCTGCCAGTGGTACATGCATGAGTTTGAGTTATCTCTCAGGAAAAGGAAACACCTCCTTCTCAACACATGTGATGACCGTTTCTGGCTGGTCCTCCTCCTCTAAAGGATGACAGGGAATGGATCATAGTGGAGGGCTGCTCCCTCTCCAGCAGCTACATCAGCTCCTCTGTCACGAACACTGAGTGACCAACAACCTCTAACTGCTCCTACGTCCAAATTATGGGATCTTATCTAAGTGTTGACAGACAAGGCTCAAATTTGGATCTAAATTCTTTGTTTTTTTTAGTGGAAACCTTGTGTTAGTCAAGCTGTGCAGTTCTCATCTGGGACCAAGGTGAGTGATAATTCAAGATGACGATTATCTTTTAGTCTTTTACTTATGACACATTTTTTTATGTGAAGCATGCAAATTACAACTTTAAACATTTTTACATTTTCACAAGGATCCTGCTTAAATATACTGCTGTTTCTTTGCTGTCAGGCAATAAACAAGGCAACAAACATAGTTTATTAGTAGGGCCTGCACCATGTTCTTTATAATACCGCAGACCATAAAATCCTTTATAGGTGTAGTAGCTACAAAGCCCAAAATCATCAACACTTTGAATATAAATTTGAAGAGAAAACCCAGCTTCTTTCATGTATTTTTTTTTATAGTTTTATCCACTTTCACTGTGCTAGATGAAAGTATTTTTGACAGTCACTCCAGTAAATATTTGGTGGACTACTGTAAAACAACAAGTCTTATTTTCAATGGTTTCAGGTTTCATCTTTTGACTTAAACAGGATTATCTAGGCAGGAAGTGTGGGAGGGTTGAACGGGAGTGCATTTTATGGGGTTACATAAACAGCTACAGCTGCCGGGCTTTGCATGTGTATAGTTAAGTTGAGAAGTTATTGGACTTGTCTGGAAATGTTAGGTGTTAAATCTGTCTGCAAGAGACTGCGGTGGCTGTAAAAAAAAAAAAAGGACATTTGTCTCTCTCTGGTATTTGTATTGTGCTCCCAGCTCGGGCAAACTTCACCACAAACTTCCTGCTTCAGGCTGTCATGAAGTTCTGTGGAGCTCTGCATACATTATATGTATCTTAGTGTTAATCTGCAAGTGAGAGAACAGATGAAGAGTGTGAACATGCTTCTGCTAGGGCACAATAGTGTTGTTTGTCCAACTGTGGCACTGCGAAACGTCTTATCCTTTCTGTCTATAATTAATTCCTACAAATCTTTTAAAACAAGTTAAAGTGTCAGTGAAGTGATGTAATTTTAGACGTTTTCAGACATCAGCTTGAAATTTGACAAAATAAGACCGGCAACTGCACTACACTCAATGAAAATTAAACTTAATTTTGCAAAGAAAAAAGTAAATTTACATTGGAAACAAGTAGAAATATTTTTACTGCACAAGCAGACTGTTATTAAAAGAAAATAATATTTGTGCTTTCTTTTCTTACCGAGAGGTAGATTTGAACATCGATACCATTCTCTGAATGAAGAGTGGTATTAATCTTCTCATGTAACTCTCCACAAGAAAGTGAATATATCTCAAAATGTAACCTATTCCTTTAAAGACTCAAACTACAAAAAAATACGACTTGATGAAAAGGCCATAACTGTAGGGTAATAAATGCTACAAGTTTGATCAACAGTCTGATCGGTGGGCATGTAGAAGTCCTTAATTAAAACAAACACTGTTTGACTTTAAACGAGCTGAAGCAGAAACTAAATTGTCCACTTATGTTGTTAAGGTCTGGAGGCCGCAAATTGAGGGTTCAGATGGAGTCATGCCTCTTCGGTCTGTGAGTCAAATGCCGAACAGAAGGCAGTGCTGATCGAGACCCACCAGTTCCCATGAGTCAGCAGCCACCATAGAGACGACCACTGTAATTGCCCTCTTAAAAAAAGAAAAAAGAAAGCCTTTGAGCGTGCACACAGTCTGCCAAGAGTCACCAGGATAAAGATCAGGGTGGGAGAGAGACTCAGGCCCCCCCAAATGGCAGCAATTTGAGCAGGGCATGATTTCGTTCTCCCTGGAGAGAAAGCACCAGAAAGAACAACATTCGGCTCCCACGCACATTGTTGTTGTAATGACAGGGAATGTGAGGGGGTGGGAAATATCAGTCACCATGTTTACATCAAGCTTTACTGTAACTGTGGGACCATCTGTGACAATCCCCAGTAGAAAGTAGTTCCAATGGGGTCTGTCAGTTATCCACAGTAATTAGGGCCAGGGACAGGAAAGGGATGTCAATGTCCGTATGTCGGTAGGTCAGTCCACCACTTTGGTCCAGACTGAAATATCTCAACAACTATTGGATAGATTGGCATTCATGTTTCCCAGAGAATGATTCCTACTGACTTTGGTGATGCCATGACTTTTATACTAGCACCACCATGAGGTTGACCTTTCTGGTTTTAAGTGAAATGTCCCGATAACTACTGGATGAAATTTACTATAAACATTCATGTCCCCCAAAAGAAGAACTGCAATAACATTGGTGATTCCTCTGACTTTTCATCAAATGCCAGTATCAGGTTAATATTTTTAGTTTGTCCAATACCTTTAGAACTACATTCCCATAAGCCTCAGCTGTCTTTGAGTTTAGTGCTAATGAGCATTATCATGCCAACACTTAACTAAGACAGTAAACATTATACCTGATAAACATCGTAAGCATTGTTGAGGTGACTGTTCTTGCCGGTACAGTAGACAACAATAAATTATTTTGTTAATAGCTGGAGTTTCCATGTGAAATTTGTTATGTGACTTGTTTTCTGTGGGGAAAAAAAGAACAAAAAAAAAAACATTTGCATGATGCTGGGAAAGAGCCTCCTCAGGCACTAATGTCATAAATATAAACATCCGACACACCAGACACAGAGGGCCTCATGTAGCTGTCTCACCGCAGGCCTGAGTGTAAAACACTTATGAGGAACACAATGTCCTCGTCTACTGACCTCTGACCCCAGTTTAGATCACAGGAATGATGGGTGGGGAACATTTTGTTAGGCTTTGGTTATCTTTTGGATGAGCTCAGACTTCCCTAGTGGGTTTAAAAATGACACTATATTTTATTATATCAGATTGAACGTACAGGACTGACTGTCTCCTTGTGTTTTTTTGGTGACAGGATCTGTGTTGGTGTTGGAGTTCAGTGTGTAACAGAAAGTCCTGGAGATGGTAGATATTTGAACCCACAGTGAACCAGGATGGAGCCTGTTAAGAGAGACATGGAGCTGCTTAGTAACAGCATGGCGACCTACGCTCACGTCAAAGGTAAAAACCTCAATGTGTGTAACTGTGATTCTCAACCTGGAGCTCAGGGCTCCATCAATGAAAACTGTGGAACATGAATCTGTGGAGTCACCAGATGATTACTAGTGTAGGAAATATAGAGAAAAAAAACGTTCTTGCCAAATACTGTATACTTTTTCAGGCCTCTAAAAATGTTTAAAGGAAATACACTTCCTAAATATAAAGCTACCACCAGTAGCCACATAGCTTAGCTCAGCAGAAAGACTGGAAACGGGGGGGTGTAGTCTTTCATTGCCAGACCTTCCTCCACAGCGCTGCGGAGGAGGGTCTGGCTAGTCCACACATCATTCCAGGATGGGAGAAAAATGTACTCTGGTTTATTGGCATTTCTTTAAACCAATCACAATCGTTTTGGGCAGCGCTAAGCGCCGAACACAATAACGGTGCCTCTGTAAAATAGCCTCGAGAAGGAACTTGTTTTGGTGGAACATGCGCTTGTTCAAAAGTTGTTTTAGTCGTGCAACAGAAAACTCAGATTGGACAGTTAGTCTAGCTAGCTGTCTGGATTTACCCTGCAGAGATCTGAGGAGCAGTTAACCATAGTCCTCATACTTCCACCGGAGTTTAGAATGCCAACACAAAGAAAGCGGAAGGTGACGGACATCAGGCGGAATTTCAGGCGGCACCTGAACAATCCTGGGAGTGGAACGTCATCGATATAGACTAGAGTCATGGCAACCTTATAGTAACAACAAAACCACAAGCTGTCCTTTTTTACACTTTAGCTTTTGTACTAAAAAGTAACAAATAATTACAACTGTCAAAGAAATGTAGTAAGTAAAAAGTATAATATTTCCCTCTCAAATGTAGTGGTGTAGAAGTATAAAGTAGCACAAAATGGGAATTCTCAAGTAAAGTACAAGTACCCAAATTGTACTTAAGTACAGTACTTGAGTAAATGTATAAAATGACTTGGTACTTACTGTTGTCGAGGTCATATCAAACTCGTCCATTGTGTTTCTCTGCCCACACAGCCAATCCAGAGAGCTTCGCCCTCTACTTCATGATGGGCGTCTGTTTCGGCCTGCTCATGGCACTGTGCCTCCTGGTGGCTGGCATCGCCTGCAGGACTCGCCGCCACAGCAGACCTCCCCCTTCCCCCGAAAGGAGACAGCTGAAGGAGTCCAGCGAGGAAGAGGAGGATGAGGATGAGGAGGACATCGCGGAGGAAGATGGGGAGGGGGCGGAGATCCCTAAAGTGACAATGGGGCCCATGAGTGATCGCAGCAGCCAGTCTAACGGGACTCTGAGGAGCGTGAACGTGTTTGCGTCAGCTGAGGAGCTGGAGAAGGCGCGACGTCTGGAGGAGAGAGAACGAATAGTCAGGGAGATCTGGAGGAACGGGCAGCCGGACATTCTGGTCACAGGGACAGGGACTATTGGACGAGTGCATTACCACTAACAGACACTTTGAGTAAAGATCCACCTCACTGAATGCAAAAGGCAGGACTGATTTTTGGGGCGACCCAAAGTGTTTGATATTAAAATAAGGGACTGTACGAAAATGATTGGGGTGGTGAGAGGGACTGATGATATGTTTCTTACTTTTTCAAAACCAAAGCCCTCCCCAGGGTCATTCATGTTTAAACCCTCCTTTTGATTTACAAACAAGATTAAAAAAAATAATATAACTGTTAAATTAGTCCAACTTCTTTAATTGTGGACCCCAATTTAAACCCTAAAATATCACCTGAACTTCTAATGTGCACATGAATATAACACTGAGCGACACAGAGACTTAACTGTTGTCCTCTACATACGGCATAAAGAAAAGTTAAATAAAATAAAAAATGTAAGAAAGAAATAGCCTTCCCCTTTTCTGACCCCCTCTCTCCCCTAATGACTTTCGTACAATCCCTAAATAAATAAGACATTATGATATAAGTAATCATGTGAGAAAATACACACAAAATATGCAATATATTTATGATATTTTTCAATAAATTTTTAAAACTTGGTTCAATGTTAGGAAATGTAATTTCAGCTCTAGTGATATAGGAAGAAGCTGTTTGTCCTGATTAAAAAGGGCATTGTGTGTGTGTGTGTGTGTGTGTGTGTGTGTGTGTGTGTGTGTGTGTGTGTGTGTGTGTGTGTGTGTTGGGGGGGGGGTGGAGGAGCATTATGAATTAAAAAGAGATATTGGGGGAAAAAACATAGTGAAATAATATAAAATAACATTATATAACAATGAGCTGAGTTTCAAAAACGTTTTTAATTATTTTACAATGTCAGTGTATTTTGTCTGTATACATTTATGTGAATATTCTTATTCATCTATTTAATATTGAACATTTTGTATCAAATTGACATAAAACAGATTTTGTATGCAGCATATTTGGCTTCATCTGTATTTTACCATATCTTTGCGATGTGAATCAATAAAAGTTTAACCACTTTTTCAATCAATAACGGGACATATATATAGCTATATATATATATATATCACTGGGTAGCAGTGTGATTATTTGTCTGTCAAACAATGTGTTTATTTGCTTTCTTGCCGATTGCCGATTTTATTACATGAGAAAATCGCTACCACACTGTCTGTATGCTAGCTAAGTAACGTTATGTAATTAGCTATCTAAAGTATTAACGTTAGCGTTAGCTGGAGCCGAGAGCATGGATGTATTAAGAGAACGCAGAGAGACGGTTAGCTAACCTTAGCACAAACACTGAAAACACGTAGAAATTGCTAGCCTGTTTCTGTCTAAAGGCAGAGAAGTTTTAGAAAAATCGTATTTGTAATAATATGTTCTAATTGTTATGAAGCATCTTTGCTTAAGAGGTAACAGGCACTTCCAAGTGTAAAAAGTATAGGTAAAAAGCACAACTTGTGATGTTGTCGTTACCGTGACGTTGCCACGCAACCCGGGGAGACTCCACGAATGTACTGGTCCCGCTCAAACAATGCTAAAAATTCTCTGTGTTCCAGCTTCTAAAATGTAAAGATTATCTTATTTCTTATTCTTATATATATATATATATATATATATATATATATATATATATATATATATATATATATATATATATATATGATAGTAAATAGAATATGTTTATGTTTTGGATTGTACTAATTTATGTTTTGAACTACTCAGGGAAATGTTTTACATTTTTAAAGTTGCTTGATTTGTCCAACCAACAGTCCAAAATCGCAAATAATATTAAATTTGCAATTAAATTTAAAGAGAAAAGCAGCAAATCTTCAAATTTCATAACTTGAATCAAAGAAGGTCTGGCCTTTTATTTGATACATTACTTGAACAATTAATCAAATAATAAAATTGTGTTGTAGTTTTTTGACTTTTTATTCAAGAAAATAATCTGTAGGCTATATTAATCAAGCTATATTGATTATTTGCAGCCCTGGTGTTAAACTTCTCCCATAGATGCAGCTTCATGGTGGGCTAATCTTAGCAGAGAAGTCAAATTCCCACAGAAAACCTTCCAGTCTTTTCCCAGCCTTTACACTGGCTTGTGTCTCTGACCCCATCATTTCCTGTGCTTCCCTTTTCACAATTCACAGTACCCTCCCTCCCAGTTTCAGCTACAACACTGCAGCTCTCTCTGCTGAAGACTTGTCTATTTAGTGGCTATGAAAGAGCCATTTACCTCAGCCGTACTGTAGATGTTACCAATGCAGAGCTTCCCCAAGTGAATCCAAGCAATGTTCCAGTAGACAGTCTATTTTCTGTTGGCTGAATTTTCCTCCTCTGTCCATGAAAAGGCTCTTTATGTTACAACTGCAGTATAGCTTGTGTCCAGTGTCCGTTAAGTGGCACTGAATGCAACACTCTCAATACAGACAAAATGAGACACTCATGACTTGATGGTGTGTGCTCATTTTGTGACAAATTCACACTTGTTTGTGTTCTCAGAGGCCCGGCCCTCTTTATCAGCTCAAAAAACATATGTAACGTTGTCTCACCACCTTCGTACTTCATGAGATATGCTTAGAAACATGACTTTGAATTGATTTGTTTCAGACACCCCTGCTTTAAATCAGGTCAGTATGTGGAGCTGAAAGCAGATGTGACTGCCTGATAAGCAGAGGTGGTATTAAGATTGTTTACATTACGTACTTAGTAAAAGTAGCAACGCCACAATTTCCAAACATAATTCACAAAGAAAGAAATGTCCAGAATGTAACGGGCATTATTCACTAATTTCTGGTTACAGACAAAGAATAAAATTGATTGAATCATTAGTTGCAGCTTTAAAATGCTCTATGGTTATTTAGTATTTTGTCACTTTAATCAAATGTAGGCATTAGTGACCAGTTTGTGGCAAAGCTAAAAGTTACCACTTAAATACTTTTATACATTGGGTATGGTAAGGATAAGGTCAGAAATTAAAATAAAATTATTTTTACACATACTGCAGTGGGGTACGTAAGACTCCGAACAATATTGAGGTAAATCAAAAAACATTTAACACATTTCTACAGTCGGTTCATTTGTAGATTTCAAAAACCACAATCACACATTGCCCTGAATCAAAGAAAATTTTATTTAAAATTAAAAGACAAAGTACTCCAAAGCTCTTGAGAACAGTACAAAAGTTTTCAGCCTTAGATTAAACAAAAACAAAAGTCCTACAGTTCAGTTCAGTACATGCAAGTATGTACAGTCAAAAGTGGGACGAAGCAGCACAGTGAGATCCACAAAACTAGTTCTGCTAGTTGTGTCAACTCCTCTTAAAAACATACACTTTAATCATTGCCTTTGACAAAATGTTTTGTCACAAATTTTAGGGTTTCACTTCACTTTTTTAATGTTCAGGTACTCGGACAGAAGATTAAATGGGTCTTTTTTAGTGAGAGATTAACTGCAACTTTTGTATTTAACGAAAAATAACCATATTTGTTTTTTATTTTTCCTCCACCAAGATGTTTAGATTACATTACTTTAGGTATTTTAATTCTATACATGTATTAGCCTCTTGCAATAATCTTTTTATTTCTAAAATCTAAACAAAAGGTAGCCACTTGCCTAAATTGATATAACAGAGGCAGAAAACCTACAGTAGCTGATCGAAATCCAGGGATTTTGGTGCCAAATTCCTTACAATTCTTTTTAACTGAAAACACCCACAATCAATGAGAATATACTGCAACACACACATAAAATTGCCTTCACTCCTTCAGAGAACTACAGGTGAAGTGGCACTATATGAAAAAGCTTGGATAATATATTTGACAAACATCAATCGTTCAGGGGTTCAAAAGATAGCAACTTTTTCATGTTTGATTATTTGACGATCATGAGCCCTGAGCCCACTACTGATTGGTCCCGAGGAGCAAAGTATGAATCAAACGTATCATGCGGTAACATCAAAGATTTATCACAGCCCCAAAAACAAAAACAAGATGTACATTCCCACAATTAAAACGGGTACAGGTGTACCTCTCATAGCCTGGGCTGTACCTTCAAAGAGACTACACAAGTATTATTTATATTCATTTTCTAAGGCACAAATGCATTTATTTTGTCATGTTTTCAGAGAATATTCATCTTTGTTGCCTTAGTATTTTCTCCCTTAAAAAGATACAATTAAGTCGACCAGCTGCAAAACAAAAACTCACCTTTGACATTTAAAAAAAGACTGAAATGAATCTAACCTTACATACGACAAGTAACAGAGTGCTGCTCTTCATTCAAGTCAGTTCTTTCTTCACTTTAACTGTGAGAAGGCTCAAACTCACTAAACACATTTTTTAACAATTAAATGAGGAGATGATGTGGAAGGTAAAATAAAGAAGAATAACCGTTCTGACACTGACGCACTCATGAATATGTAGATGATGATGGAGTGAGTGGATCTACTGCTTCTGAGCGGAGGCGTCTCCGGGGTTCTTGGTTTCTTTACGGCCTACTTCTATGGTGTCATCTCCTAGTTCCCCCCCTTCACCTCCCTGGAACATGTCGTGGGTCCACTTCGGGCTGCTGCCCCCCTTACGGTAGACGAAGCGTCCCCGACGAGGCGGGAAGGAACCCCGGCCTCTTCCACGGTTGTCTACCCAGGTTTTCTCGCCATCACGATCGTCATGCTGAAAGGGGACACAGGCAACATTAAAAGGTCAAGTCAGAATTCCTTTACACAGCAGGATAGTTAAGCCCCGTGCTGGTCTTGTCCCAACACCAAAACTCAACACTAGACCAACTTAAAACGTATTAATATTTATGGAAACACTGCAAAAATGCTTCAAATTTTAAATCTTAAAGTTTTAAGTTGGTCCAGAGCTGAGTTTTTTGTTGTTGCTGTGCAGCATGTCGCTTCTTCAGTCAAGATTAAAGCCTTTACTTTGGTTAAAATAACCATCAGATACTTTCCAGTAAATGTGATTCAAAGACTAATGATAATTAAAGCTGCAAGCAGCGACTTTATTTCCACGACCATCGGACTGTGCGCAGAGTGCGAGGTGCTGGAGATGATGTATTGTAAGTAGTGTGTCCACTATGTGGTGTTAGACAACAAGCACTAAACATGCATTATGCAATTTCATGTAAATCAGATGATGCTGATTTCCAGTCAGTAGGTGGCGCTATGACTACGACACAATATTGGCATGTTATGTCCCTAGGCCTGGACTCTTATTAAGCATGTGACATTTTGGCAGATTGGACAATGTACAGTCATTTACAAACCACATCCTGTATCGTGGCGTAACATGGAAACTCGACTCCTTTCTACAGCAACACCGTTCGACCCAGAGTAAAAAATCTTAACTCAAGTTAACTTTGCCAAATGTCTTTAGATTGTACTGACCAATTTTGAAGTCAAACGGGTTAAATCTGTAGGAAGAGTATGTTAAAATACAACGCCTGCAAATGGTCAAAAACTTAAAGAAATTGGACAGTAAATTTAATATGGCTGACTTTCTTTTGCGTTTAGGGGATGGCTCCAAGAGGCTTTTGTTTTATCTCTGAAATCTTTGCTGACCAACGTTGTCAGTGCTCGGGCCCTAAATAGACCCCGGCTCTCTGTCAAAGGTGCTGAAATATGCCCCCAAATAGATATAATAAAAGGTGTTTCCACTGCTCTCTCTAAAATGTACATTATGCAAACATTAGGCATTGTGAATGTGAGCGCTATAGGTCTGTTAAAACAGTTTTCAATCGCATAGTAGGTCCTTGATGTAATTTCACATTACCATACTTGCCTACTGGCTTTTGCGGAATCAACATCCTGCACATAACCTACCTGCAACCCAGTGCTGATTCTCCCTGCCTCACCCTCTCTGTCTTTCAAAGGCACCTCCACCTCATCCGATCTCTGATATGAAAGCAGAGTTGAGTTATCCTATTGAGCCTGTGATGTGTGAGTCTAACGTAAAAGTAAACTAGCAGTGAGAGAGACTCTGCTTTTCATAGGCTACATTGTTGACGGATACTTGCTGTGGTTTAAAGGTGGACTCGTTTTCAAGTTACAGTACATAGGTTAATAGAAAAACCATGTTGGTTGCAACCTCAGAAAATCAGCAGCTCAAATCACATTCTCTGCCAGAATCTGACGGATTGCAAAAAAGTAGCATATTAAGCATGATTTTTGTGCTAAAAGGATTTTTTAAAAGAGCAGTGGAAATTAGACCTCAGCTACAGTTCATGAAAGCTTTATATATTGGTGTCAGGTGGTCTTTCAAGTAAACAGAAATCACAAATTGTTTGGTATACATGAGAACTGGGTTCATGTACCTTTAAAAACTAAAAACTTGCCTCTTGCCCTCTCTCTCCCTTTGCTTCCTGCTGCCCTCTTTACTATCAGCTGTAAAATTATGCAAAATTGGCCTAACAATAAATCAAAATGTGAGCGTTGATTGTGACCACATTGCTCAACATAACCGTTTGATAGGCTTTTTTTACAGCAGACATTTGACACTTGTCATAGCAGGTAAATAAAATGTGTAAATGTTTTGACTGGGACAAGTCAAAATGTCTCCAGTGAAAATGGTCTATGTTTTTAGGGCCTTATGAGTGCCACTGAATCAATTAGTAGCTCCAGAGGCTCACCAGGTAATACTTCCTGCTCTTGGGAGTGTATTCAGGGTCCCACTCCTCCTCGGGAGGGCGCACTGCAGGATTCATATTGGCAGGGTTTCCATTGCTGTTGTTGCCTGGATAATTGCCCCTGTTCCACCCTCTCCCTCTGACTCTGGGGAACTGAAATCAAAACAACAAGATGGATTTAAACTAGCATTCATGGGACAAACGTATATTTCTACAATAAGATAAAAGAATATTTTTTATCTTTAATATTTAATATTTTTGGTCCAAGTTAGAGTCAAAAAATAGACCCAGGGACAATGAGAACGACAGAACACACAAATAAAAAGCCATACTGATGGAAATCAGGCATTTGTTTTTAGTGATGAGGTGAAGTTCCACTGATTTACACTACATTACCTTAATAAAAATCAGGTAGTGCATGGAATATGTATGATAGTGTCATCATTATCATCATCATCATCCACATTATGTTCCTTAGCATTAGGAGGAAGGAACAGAGCAGAGAAGCGTAGTCTACTGTGATGCCATTAGGACAAAGAATTGCAAAAAGATGAGATGTCAGTACCTCAGTGAAAAAAAACTAATACAGCTGAAGAGATAAACAAAGCACAGACAGGAACTTACAAATCCACGGCCTCGGCCTCTCTCTGTGTTGTGGCCCTCATAATCTCGAGGGCCTCTGTCTCCAGGCCCACTGTAGTCCCGTGGAGGATAACGTGAGTGACTGTAGCCCTCCTCTGATTGCTCCATCCCCTCTCCTCCCATGAACTCTTTACCTCTGAAAGGTGGAGGACAAGGGGATGGAGAGGATGAGGAGGAAGAGGAGGATGGAGAGCGATCCCGTTTCTTCTTACCCTTCCTGTGAGCACAAACATAAAAGCTGAATGCAGGTGTCATAAAAATGCGCTTTACAGTCCTTCACAAAAACAACGCCCTAAGCACGCATTTTTGTCTGCGCCTGTCGATAATGCCCCTTGGAAATTCTTAAAGCTTTACATCAAGAACACTTTCGTTTTTAAGTTAGCGCAATGTTTTTGTCATCCATCTTAGTGCCTGATTGGTAATCTTTAGATATGTGCGGACATACATGTGTGGGGAAAAAAGGAGGAGGAAGTGGCAATTGCCACTGCTGTAATCTTCCCAACATGGCAACATATCCACAGTAACAACAGTAACCACTTCCCTAAACACTGTGTTCCCTATTGCCTTGTTGCTGGTTTGATGACAGGACTGAAACCTCTCTGGAGGGAAAAACTGAGACAACTAATTGAACGTACTTGGATTTCTTGTGGTGTTTCCCAGATTTCTCAGAGGACCTCTCTCTGCTGGGTCCTCGGGAGCCTCCGGGGCTCCTGCCTCCTTCACGCTTGTACTCCTTCCCACCAAACCTCTTACGTCTTTCAATATCCAGGCGAAGGTCCATCACGTCGCCTTTGAACTTTTTACTTGGATCCTGCAGAAATATGTGTTAATTAGCCACTAAACCAGCTGTTTGTAATACTAATGGACAAATTCATAATACATGCTATTAATTATTTGGTAAACGTGACAAAGACAATTACAAAAAAAGCTTGAAAACAAACATCACTGCATTACAAATAAAGATGCACAACATATATTAAGTATGGTGTTCCCTCTAGTGGTGAAGACAAAATGTGAATACTGACAATTCTTACTTTAAACCCCACACGACATTATGATGGGTACTTATGCAGTAAAGCAAATGAACAATAATACGAAATATTCTTAAATAATTACTTTTCACAATTTAATATTAAAGTATTTGTTGAAACCAGCAGCATGCATGTAGCTTATTAAAATAAATTGAATTTCACAGTTTTTTGTAGCTTGATTTTTTTTGCTTTTTAAGAAAAATACTTACAAGGTAAAGGCACTGATAAGCATCCCTTGAGAGGCTTGGACTCAGGATCTTAATTCACTTCCTTATAGCCTTTGCTTGGGTTCGTACATACCCAATCAATAACCATATCTCATAGGCTGGGGGGCTTGCTTGGCACTTACAAAACACAATTGGGCTCTTTTGATTTAGAAATATGCATCCTTTGAAAGAAAAGCACAAAGCTGAACACTGCTGCTTTAGATCGTCTCAAATTTGCTTGTTCCAAATACGTCAAATTTCAAAATGGCGGGTCACCTTGTAGCTCGTCTCCTCCATATCCTCAAACAGCTGAGAGTGCCTCTTAAAGGCACTTGGGGAAACATCGATTCTCCTAAGAGGAGGAAAAAGCACCGTCAGTAGGCAATGACTGTAAAAAGATGGAAGTGCTTTGTTGAATGCATCCCTTAAGATCAGATGATTAGACATTGTAGATACCTGTGGATTTCTGGGCTCTTTCTTGGCTTCATCATTTCTACCTCTGCAGCTTTTCTTTGGTACATGGCAAACCGCTCACTTAGACTCATGTCTGAGGATTGGAAGTGTTGAGCTGCAAATAAAAAATAAAAAAAAAACTATTATTCCAGAAACAGCAGCACCAGCTGTGGTAACTGACATGTAATCAAGTAATGAAATGTCCAGTGGACCTCCTCAACTGTCCAAACTCCTGTTGTCTTGTTATCTTTAGTCTGTAGAGGTTGGACAAAACCATATCCTATCATACTTTACCTTTGATGTAGTGCACGATTGAGACTATGTGCTGAGCAAACAGCTCAGAGGGGCTGCGACGGAGCTGTGCTGACTGAATGTGCTGGAAAATGGAACGAAACTCTGTATCTTTCTTAGTGGGCTTCGGCAGTTCTCGGGACATGAGGCGCTCTTTAGACAGGGAAGAGCTGAGAGAACAGAAGAGGTGAAGAACATTAAACAATGAGATGTAAAAATATCTACCATATTGGCCCAAATATAGGACGAGAGGGTTATATCATATTCACGTATTCAGATGTTCTTATTGAATGGAGTTAGAACATACAAAATGCTTTTACAACGACATGTTTTTTTTGTGCGTTATTAATTTATGCATTACAAAACAGAGTGTGTGTGTGTGTGTGTGTGTATATATATATATATATATATTTTTTTTTTTTTGGGCCAATACTGTAATATTGCAGTGGTAAGTATATGATCAGGTATTACTAAACATACCTGGGCATTTCATCTAGAGAACCGATTTTGAGCTCAAAGTCGTCCCTTGACGCAGACAGATGTCGTACAGGTGACTCCTCACGAAGAGCGAAAGCTCCAGGAAACAGCGGCCGCTCCTTCCCCCTGGAAGTTGCAGGAGGGGACGGACTCCTTCTGGACTTCTCCTTTTCCTTCTTCTCTTTCTTCTTGGACTTCTCCTCCTTCTTGGAGCTGTGCTTGCGGCTTCGGTACAACTCCTCCTCCATGTGATCTACGGGCTCTGCCTCTTCAGCATCTCTGCGGGTTTTCTCTTTACCTGACGAGTAGGACGTTGAATAGCTTGGTTCATCCCCCCATTTCCCGAAAATGTCTCGAGCTGTGAGGGTTGTTTTGACCTCACCCTCCTCCTCCATGTCCCTCTCTTTCAGCCCGTGAGACTTCAGGAACTCCTCTTCTCCAGCATCAAAGAAAGGCATGGTCTTGTCTTCCTTGGAGTCGCTGAAAGAAGTGGACGAGATGTTGAAAAGGTCTTCAGACTTGTTCCCTTTCTCTAGATCGCCATCTGTGTTGCTCTCCTCTTTATCGCGACCATTCTCCTTTTCAGCAGCCATCTTTCTGCTTTTGTTCTCAGCCAAGAATCTGAAACAGAGAACCAAACTGAGCTTTAGTACCAGCAACGCCACAACTGCATTCGTAATGTTATTTATTGGATTATCAACTTTCTTGCCGTCTGTGAATCTAAATCCTTTCTCCTTCCTTGTTTCAAACTGACATACCGTTGTACTTATGCACGTTTTGAGTATTCACTCTCATTGTGTTACACTTGTGTATCCAAAACCCTTAAAACTATAAAAACCAACAATGCAACTTAGTTTAAACTGGGTTATTATGCAAGGGAAAGCTGTTAAGAGAACATTTACATTTTGACAGTTGGGCGGGCTAATTTAGTTTTTCACTGGCAGTGGAGTCTTCTTTGGAAAAATATTTGGGACATTATTCTCAGTGTTAATATACTGGCTCATCAGTAAATTTCTCCAGTCAAAATACACTTAAACTTAAAAATAAAAACAATAACTTTAAATCACTACTGCCTGCTTCACAAAATGGCAGATCTTGTACAACAGATAAACTTATAAGCTCCAAAAAAAAGAAAAGAAAAAGCCCATCCGTAAAGCAAACAGTACAGATCACGACTCACATTACAATAATTATACAGAGTCTTATGTATATTTCTTAATCTGTATTGCTCCGGGGGCTCTTTGAAAAAATCTTAACATTAAGAAAGAAAAATAACGTTTTATAATTTGTTAGAAAAATTCAAGTAACGATAAAAGTAATAAACATACTTTTTGAAGGCAGCAGAGATCACAGTCTTATCTCCACATTTGGCGTCTTCCTTTGAGAAGAACCCAAAGCCGCTGAAGGAGGCCGTTTGTCCAGACTTTGTGGGGCTCTTTACCGGAGGGGACACGGTGCCGATTGTTTTCCACAGAGGACCGCCACTCCCGGGTCCTTTGCCTTCATCAGGAGGACTAGTGGGAGCATCCTCCTTTTTAATTTCTGGGCTGATTCGTTTAGGGCTGGTGTCATAGTCAATCCATTTACCTCCAGATACCTTCTCGATGGCACTGCCGTCTGCTGCCTGACCTGATTTCTCTGCTGGACTTTCTAACTTTTCCTTAGAATCCTTGGTGCCAGGCTTGCCCTTGCTGCTGCGATGACGTGGTGTTGAGGAACGGGACCGCGAGGAGTAGCTGGAGCGCCTGGAGCGTCGAGATCCTCGCGAAGACGAGCGGTCAGAGTAGTGGGAGCGGCTCCGGCTGCCTGAGCGCTTCCTGGGTGTGCGGGAGCGTGAGCGCCCCCTCCTGGGGCTGTGTGAGTGGTGGTCCTGGTCATGGTGCCGATCGTGCCAGCCTCCTCCACCACCACCACCACCCTGCCAATTGGCCTTATAGCCATAGCCGCCGCCTCCTCCCCGGTTCTGGTAATGACCGCCGCGTTGGTAATAGCCTCGGTTTCTGCCACGGTAGTGGAAGGGCCTCCGGTAGCCTCGGTTGTAGCCTCTGAACCCACCTCGGTTGTTCTGATAGTCCCTGGTAGGATAGTTTCTGTAGGACGGAGAGTGAGAACGGGAGCGGGAACGAGACCTAGAACTGGATGAGAGAGAGAAAAGACAAAAGAAGAAAAATTATGTTATTGGGGGCAAAGCATGTTTTATGGCCTTACACAATAATTTATCCTTGCAAGTCAAGAGCCACGCAGTCTGGAAATTTAAGCAAAGGACTGTATTCAGAAAACCTTCTCTTGTAGGGAACGCTATACAAGTGAAACGGCAACGACCCTGGACAGAAGACTGAATGAACACCAGAAACAGACAAGTCTGTCTGTGAACACCAGGCCAAAACACGTCACAGCACCGACTGGAATGCTCCCACATGCAACCACTTTTCACATGATCAAAATTCACGAGTTCCAACTATTGAAATAGGAATATTTGCTGGTTTTCTATGATTCTTTAATAGTAAATTAAACATCTCCGTTTGTGTCAGTTTTTGGCTGTTGATGTCACCTTCGGCTTCGAGAACTAGAAAATAGTTGTCAGTTGCAGCTCTATAAACTATAATATATTATACTTTTACAAAGGTTTAAAAAAAAAAGATAAGACTGATAATTCAGTTATCTGACCAGCAGATGGAGTCTATGACAACTTCTCAAAACCTCTTTTACTGTGGTAACCTTTGAGACTGATATAATGTGTACGCAATGGCCCCTGGTGGTCCCAAAATCATATCATGGGTAGCCTTTAGAGCTGCAAAGATTAATCGATTAGTTGTCAACTCTTAAATTAATCGCCAACTATTTTGATAATCGATTAGTCAGTTTGAGTAATTTTTTAAGACAAAAGTAAAAATTATTTGATTCCAGCTTCTTAAATGTGAATATGTTCTAGTTTCTTCTCTACTCTGTGACAGTAAACTGAATATCTTTGAGTTGTGGACAAAACATTTGAGGACGTCATCTTGGGCTTTGGGAAACACTGATCCACATTTTTCACCATTTTCTGACATTTTATAGACCAAACAACTAATCTATTATCGAGAAAATAATCAACAGATTAATCGACTATGAAAATAATCGTTAGTTGCAGCCCTAGTAGCCTTGACAGGAGACAGAGACATATTACTGCCCCGGTGTCAACAGGGGGCCATGTAAGCTCAGTGATGACAGGGAAGTATCTCCACTGAGCAGAGTTGTCTCCGTCATTCACTCCGAGAGGCATAATTACCTCTGAAGTGAGAATGGTACAAACGAGTTTAATGTGATTTTAACTTGAAGACAAAAGACATGATGACAGACATCAAACATATCACCATGACACTATACCGCAAATAAAAAAACAGCAAACTGTAGCTTCACTTATCAAAGACTACAAATAAAAGCCATCCAAACCAGAGAAATGTAGAGTAGCATGTAAATTCTGGGATATAAGAAATGTGACTTTAATTGACACAATGTTAACACTGCAGCTGCCTGAAGGCCTGTAAAGCCACAGACAAAAACATTAAGTTTAAGTACATGCCAACTACATACTTACCTTTTGCACCTTTTCATTAGAGCAGAGCAGTCCTGAACAAAAGACAGCAGGCCTGTCTGTGTGGCTTTAATTTATGTGTTGGACAAAGAGTACACCCAGGACACAACCTGCTCCAATCCACAGAGGGTGGAGGCAGTGAAGGGGGAGGGAGATACATCAAGGCCAAGAGTACTCGCTCTCTACTCCTTTTGACAATCATTGACATGCAGTGTAGCAATGCTATGTAAAGAACAACTCAGTGTCCGTGAAAGTGCTTTAACTCCCAAGCTTCAAACCAAAACATGGACTGACAACAACAAGGCAGCCAGCATGGGAAGCACTCCCTCACTTAAAGGGATACTTCACTGATTAGCATTAAGCTTTGCATCAGTAGAAACCTGGAAGTATTTTCGAACGACCGTGCTTCCCTCCCTAATGTCCCCCTGAGACGAGAGATCTCTGTATTGTGTGTCTGAAAAAAAAAAAACTCTAACGCAAAAATCGTCATTTTGCGTCATCGGAGGCTTTCTCAGACAGATGCTATAGACTACAGCCAGCTAGTTCCACATGTTTTCAACCCGCCCATAGGGGATGGGACTGTCACTACCCGATGCGGGTCGAGTGTTAGCCATCTTGGAGCTAAGCTAACAGGCTCTCTCTTTTCAGCAGCAACCTTGCAATTATGTGCATTCAAACTACCGCACGTGTACCACCGGAATACATTGGTACAGATCGGAGAATATGCAGGAAACGTTATTACAGACGGAATACTCGACACACTACGCGAGCTTCGCCTGCTACGGAGACGGAGCTTGATGCCGCTAGCCGGGGAAGGGGACATCGAAAGCGTTGTGCGAGAAAGCGGAAACGCGGACAGGAGTTCAAGCTAGGTCAAAAGCTAGCCGGCAAACTGTCCCATCCATCCTGCTTGTAAATGTCCACTCATTAGACAACAAACTGGACTACATCCAACTTCAACGAAACTCCCAACGCGAGTTCAGAGACTGCTGTGTTTTTGTTTTTGTGGAAACATAGCTGAACAACAGTGTACCAGACTCTGCTATCCAGCTACCAGGCCTGCTAGCCTTCCGAGCAGATAGAGATGCTGCTCTGTCGGGTAAAGGCCATTTTATGGTTGTGCGTAAACTCCACACCGTATCTAAGCCGTCGCTCCTACGGCGTTGTGACCCTTTCAGAGTTCTGCGTCGGGGTTGAACAGGTTTCTTTGCATCGCGGTGCGGGGTCAATCACGAAACTCTTTGTTTACTTGTGCGTTGGTGTGTGCCTCGAGCCGCTGTTTATGGAGAAGGAGAACCAGGAAATGAGTCGGGGGGAAATGCAACGCTACCAAGCCACGGCCGAGCGACGTGCGTGGCTGCGACGTGTAGTTACATTTTTCAAGAGGTGCACGTCATGCTACGGCGTAGGGTCCGGCGTAGACGCAGAGGGGTCTGCGGGGGTACGCCGTTGATTCTACGCACAACCATAAAACGGCCTTAAGACTCGTGGAGGTGGGCTGTGCATATATGTTAACACGGACTGGTGCAGAAATGCGGTGCCTGTATCCAACTACTGCTCACCGCTGGTGGAGTTCATGACTGTTAAATGCCGACCATTCTACATTCCACGCAAATTCACGGCTGTGTTTATACTCTGTGTTTACATCCCACCAAGCACTAATGCTATTAAATGCGTTAGCTGAACTTTACGGAGCTATCGGTGAGCTCCAAAGCACACATCCGGATGGACTATTTACTGTTGCTGGTGATTTCAACCACGCAAATCAAGAAAGTTCTTATATTCTACCTTCACCTCACGGTGAACCTAACTTATAACAATCAGTGCTCTGATGCCCTCTGATACAAGTTTACTTATGCCCTGTCTTTTGTTGCCTGTCCTGTCCCTTAAATGTTCTACTTTAAGTAGTAATTGCACTTTATGTATAGTCTATGTGTGTGCACTAAATGTAGCCTGTTTCTTATGTCGTTTTTATATATTTTAAATGTGTAACACCACTTGAGGCACGGTGAAACGTTGTTTTGTTTCACTATATACAGTGTATATAGTTGAAATGACAATAAAACACCCTTGACTGCCTCTGTAACCGGTAGGCGTGGCTGGGGAGTGGCCTCGTAGGGAAGCGAAGCAAGTGCATTCTGGGAATTGTTGTCTTTCATCCACATGAGCCAAAAATAAATTTTCTGGCTTTTCTCAATCTAGAAGGCACCAATTTCTAAAATTATTTCACATTTCTACTATATAAATGACCCAATTTAAATACATATTCATCTTTCCAGCGGTGAAATATACCTTTTAAGGAAAACATTATAACATTAAATTAAAAACCAACAACATTATATTGGGTATAAGGGTTGACATCTTAAAACTTTAACAAGTCAAAAATATAGATGACTGGAAATTCCTAACAAGAAAGAAGGTGAGCTGACGCATATAGTTCGAGGCTTTGTCAGCCTTACTCCCACACAGAAAAAACATGTATGCAAATTGAGAGCATACCTAGAATGAGTGGGGCCCGATAGGGAAATAACTCCCAAGTATTAAAATCGAGGTAGCAGAACTAAAGATACAATCTTTTTATGCCATGTGTTGTTCTTCCTTGTCAAAATAAGTCGCTACTCAACTGGGGCTGAAAACAGCTGCTCAGCTGGACCGGAAGTTGTCCTTTTAAATAAATAAATGAAAATGAAATGTATTCACCACATACACAACAAAAAGGGGTAATGATTAATGTCAAAAACAGAAAACTGGATTTACCTATAACGACGTTTTCTGGATCTTGAGCGGGAGCGGCTCCTAGAGTGAGATCTGGAGTAAGATCTGGATTTGGACCTGGATTTGGACCGAGCTGGAGAATCTGGAGCCTTTGACATCTTTGCACTTAGGCCAGTATTAATATTCTTTTCCTTAAAAACATAAGAAAACAATTCTTATTGGTTTTACTCAATGTTAACAAGGGGAATGAAACAGATACCAAAGGTTACGTTAAACAATTATGCTCTTCAAAAGAAAACATTAAAATGTAATTCAAACAAATCCTCCATATATAAGGATTGTACAGCGTGCATGACCCCCTGTCGTCCGTCACAAAGACCCTTGCTCTAGCTGCTTTAAAACCTCATCAACAACAGCCCCTAAAGCCCCACATGACCTTGAACTGTCGAGACCAATACAGTGATGATAACACAGAGGCCAACAGGTTAGCCTTAAGACTGTAGCAGACAGCTGGAGCAGCATGTAAACATAAGCACGAGCTGGCAGCAAAACACAACAGGTAGAGCTTCTGTGCAGCAATGTGCTGCTGAGGAGGAGAAAAGGCTGGCTCAACATCAGACTATCAGCTAACACAAAAAAAACGGACCCTTCCAATAACAGGATACAGCCTACGACACAGGATCAATTACTGTGAATTTGTCTTCTTTACAACAATATGTATCAAACGAGACTAGTTAAAGCTACATAATCAGCTCTGTGGGTAGCTGTATTGAAGCTAGGCGATCATGAGAGAGGTGCTATATTTGTGATACTTTAACATTCTGGTATTCACAGTCCTTTGCCCCAAAATATACAGTCCTTTTGCTGATAAACAGAATCAAGGTACTGTTAAAGTCATCGAGACAATCTAAATACAACTGTATTCCATGCTTTTTAATAATGTAAGTACGATTTGTTTTTGTTTGTTTTGGAACCACCAAAAAGTATCAACCACTGGATACCTTCCATTGAGCAACTTTTTACTATTTCACTGCTGCTTAACACCTTCTGGAAAGCATTTAGATAAAATGCAACTCTGGATAACAAATAGCCTAGTGCTTCAGTTAAGTTGACCTGATCCCCAGGCTAACTATTGAATCAACATTAACTGAAAATGACAACAACATGTACAACATTGCATCATTTATCTTTACTTTTATTTTTTTCCATTTTCTGCCATGGGGAAAAAGATAAATATTAAAATGACTGACTAAAGTTTAGCAGCTTTTGTCTATCTTGCTGCCTCTTTGCAAAGATGCTCTAATAATGCCTTAAATATGTTTTCTCTTCATGTATTTAATCTCTTCTACAAAGAGTCTTCCTACGAGTCTCTTAGAAAGCAGCAGACCTGGAGCAGGTAGTGCTGCTTTGATGCCGTGGGGCAAAGAGAAACTACTACAGAGACTTCCTAATTTTGTAAAGGAAACGTCTCTGGTACTTATGACATCACTCTGCTATGCCATAGGTTAAACTAGTGTCTGAAGCGTTTGCATCGTATTCAAGATTCCCTTTGAGAACCCAATGAAAATGCATAACAATGTTTTTTCACCGAATGTTGAAAAAGAATGCTGGTTTTCTTTCATGTTTAAGCGGACAACAGTTGCTATGTGCCATTGGTTGCTACGTGTTCATGCAGGGTTTCCCATTTCCCCTGTCTGTCCAAATCTAAAGAAGTATATTTAAGTGTTTTATTGACCACCGAAGGCCTTCATTGCTCTTCTGCTGAACCTCAAATTTTCAATACACATAATTAAAGTACCATGCCATGCCTATGTCCCCCTGTTTGTTAGGTATCTCAACAACTTAAGTCCCAGTGGTAAAACCTGGTCTCTCTCATCACAAAAAGTACATCCATGCTCATTATTTCAAATGTAAAGTCAACATTATGAGTTGTATTGCTGAAATTCTCAACAAGCAGGTTTCACTGAGTGAGTTTAAAACGCAGAGCTGTGCAAAAGAAGATAGTAGCCTAAAACGATAGAAACCTAATAAGCATGATGGGTAACAATTAGGTATTTTGAAGAGTTTGTATTCATAGCATCATCTCTGAATCTGATCTTGCCTGCAGACTTTATGTATGCACTGAATGATAATTACAGGGAGGTGCATCAGTAAGTTGACTCAAGGTGTTCACCATATTAACTACTGTATGCTACCAAAGTCCAGCTCTCACCTTGACATCAAAACAAAAACAGAAGCAAAAGTGAGCATGAATCATTGTAGGTTTTTCCATTTCATCATTGGCAAAGATGTCTGTAGTCTGTACAGCTGTATGTCCTGCAAACATCCAATACAATAAACGTTCACATGCCTATTAAATACTTTTTGTTCTTGTTATATTTTATTTGCAATATATTCTATTATATTAAGACTCTGCTCTATTAATCTAACCACTGTCACTTAATCACGTCATCTGTTTCCAAATGCTCTGTATAGTTTAGTTTCTATATATATATACACACACACACACACGCACGCACGCACTTGATTTTAGTTCATGTACCTCTTATTTATTTGTTACTTTCTTTTCTTTACTTACCAGTATTAATGTATGGTGTTTCTGTTGTACTGCTGCAACAACAGAGTTTTTTTTTTTTTTTTTTTACTAGTCAAATATCTTGATCTGAATATTTCTTTTACCACTGGGCATAACTTACATGTCACCAACACAAGCCACTGGGTTTAATGGTCATTTTGGTTGTATATTTAGCTAGTTAACTGCGTTAATAATCACTATTTAAGGCTTTGTGCAAAGAGATAATGTAAGATTAACCTTAATGTTACCTGTGCAACGTTACCGCAGAGGAAAAAGTACCAACACCTCAACAGCAAATAAACTGATATAACGAACTACACACAAAATACTGTAGAAATATGAAGTTAGCTTTGCTTAACGTGCAGCTACGGGGACACACAACATTGTAGTCGATACTAAAGTCCAATAAAACTGACTTGAAGCTATCGATACTGAAAGCACCGACGTTACCATTAACAACGCAGATACTGAGTACTACTTACTGACTGATCAGCTTAGCTACAAAATTAAATTACATTTACCTTTTCCCGTTTTCACAAGACTGGATGAGGCTCGTTTGTATGAATAAATGTTTTCAGAAGTAGAGTAACCTTTGAGGCCAAACTGCTCGTCTGGTCCCTCCTTCCTGGTTTTACTGTAGGAGTGTAAACGGATGTTAGCAACCTAGCTTGTTAGCAGTGGCACCGTTACCAACTAGGCCAATAAAACAGACACACTGCGCCTTTAGAATAGGCCAGGCACTCGGTCCGCCGTGTCCGTCGCCATAAGATATATCCGGGGATGCTTATATGCGTTTGTCAATTGTGCTAAATGTGTGTTTTTGGCGGCATTAAGATATTACGGTAGCTAACGATCGACACACACAGTTAGCTCACGGTGCTATCTTCGACATGCTCAAATCACGCGAGATTCTATGTGCCGTAAAGTGTCGGGGAGGAGAAACTTTTCTATGAAGGTGTAAAATGAGAGCTCATCGTCTGCTGTATTTCTTCTGTAACACCTGTGGCAATGTAGTAGCAATAGCCTACTACATTGTAAGTAAGTAGCATCAAAATATAGAAAGTATTAAAAGTAAAAGTACCTATTACGCAGAATGGCCCATTTCAGAACAATAGCCTATGTATTATATCACTGGACTATTACTGAATTGATGCATAATGTCCACATTCCACAGCCATAGACTGTAAAATATGGTTGCAGATGGTGAATGTGGGGCTAATTTTAATTACGTAACATACTGCTGGGTAGCCCAATTGATAATAATACATTATAATTGATTAGTTGATTCATATTTAGTATTATTAAACTAAATCTGCAAAGTATACTCAATCAAAGTACAAGTACCTCAAAATTGTACTCAAGTACAGTATTTGAGTGAATGTACTTAGTTACACTCCACCATTGGGAATATGCACCAATATGCACTATAGCTGAAATATTGATGGTAAAAAAAAAATGTTGATGTGTCTATACGGCATCAAAGCAAAGGGGTCCTTTAACCAGGCCCTCTATTTGAAGTGACTGTTAACAGCAAAAATCTATCTCGTTGGAAAGTAGGAATGTCTCAATCCTATTATTTGTGCTCCCAACAACTGTCCTGTTTCGGATAGAGACTGATATCTCTTTATTTATTACCGGATGTCTGTCTACAAGATCTGGTAATATAAAGCGTGACCTACCTTAAGGCCCCTATCACATCAGTTTGTGTTGTGTATTAGTGGCACAAATATTCTCATATTACCAAACAAATTGCCAGCTAATATCTCAGATTTGGTTCCTGGTCAGAAAATAAAAAAATAAAAAAATCCTGCTGCACATATATGACCAAATTACTTTGGTTTTCCAAGACTTGCATCTAAGTTTGCCTCACCAATCTTAAAAAGAATTGTGCATTATAAGCCTTGATAGTGCTATGCATACATCTACATTTTTACTTGTATGTGTGGTAAAAAGGCATTCGTTATGTATTTGATGACAACTTTTTTTAAAACCCATTTTAAACAGTGTTTTAGAACATCAGTGACACACATAAATGTTTTCTTAATGTGGTTACTCCCTGTAAATGAATACATCTAATTAAATGATAATAATTGTCAGGATCCTCACACACTGACCATTCAACATGAACTATTTACAATCCCCTAGCATCTCACAGCTTTAGAAATGTCTTTTTTTTTTGTACGGCTGTGGTGGAAGATGTCCGTGCTCCCCCTCACACACACAGTTATCTTTTAGCTTGACATTGGTGTCCGCAGGGTCTGTGCTGTTTGTAGTGCTGTGCACTATTTTTATCAGACTAAAAGCCACATAACACCTCCTATGACAGAGGCAGATTCCATCCTGAACACCACTCAGGGCCCACCTGGCCTTGGCCAAACACAAATACACTTAGTTACTGAAGTTGGGTTCTGTCTCATCTCACTAACATGTTTTCTGTTGGAGATGTGAGAGTAAGTAGTAAATGAATAACAGATCTATCACAAAGACTTCTTTCATAGTTGTGTTGTAAGAATCTGCTGACTGACTTGTAAGGATATTAATCATTTCTTTCTATGGGATGAATTTCAGTGTCTTTTAAAAGCGAAAGAATCTGTGTCAGGTTTTTCACCAAAATATAAAAAACAAGACATTTCAAATAAGAGTAAAACTGAATAACTGGCTTCCCTGCTTGTAAAACATATCTTCTTGTTGTGTTGTGTAGCAGTTGTTCACCTCAGGGAATTTATAATCCCACATAGTGACGAGGAAATCAATCCTCAACAACTAGATGCTAGTGTTGTCTCAATTTCCTTTTTAATACACAATATTTAAATAATTGTTTTGGTCCCACTTTTAATCTCTATTGTGCATCAACATTCAGTCAGGTGTGATAAACAATATGTTTATGTATACACTGTCTCACTATTAACATTACGTATACACTATATTTTAGTTTGTACTGTATATATCTTGTTTATTGAATACATATGCACATTTACTCATCTACATTTCATTGTCTCAGTAACTTTACTCTGTGCAATGACAATACAGATTCATTTAATAAGTACAAGTACTGGGTATTGGTGACTGCAGTGTTGAGTGTCAATATCATGACACAATGTTTGCATAAGGGACGCTGTCTTATTTTGTATTCCAGCTTCCTTGTTGGTCTTTGTGTGTGTGCTTGTACTCTGTGCTTCTGCAAAGGGCAAATTGCGTCACATGAACTTGATCATGAACTTCATCCCCAAAGAAAGAAAGTTATTTTGTGCATTTTGATATTGCAAAGATCATCATTCCAAATCATCCTTCCATACGATTTAGAATCTGGTGCATCACAGCCCCTGAAGGCTGTCGTCTCAGTTCAAGCACTGAGAGGATGTGCAGCTGAGCCTTAAACCCAGTCCTTCATTCTGCACAATAACAAGTCTAGTCCATCTAGTCCACAGCCTGCATAAAAGACCTGGTTTGAATTTTCACAACTCCTCATGGCACGCTGTGATCAAGTCACTCCTCGTTGACCTTCTACAAAGATATGCAAACAGTTTCTATTCACTGTCATTTTCCTTTGCAGCACAGGTGTTGGACACTTGGACGTGCCAAAGTTAAAATTAACTCCCGACAAATCTCTCCTTTGGCCACAATGTGAGACCAGACATGGCTCCTTGTCTGTCACTCACTGTTACGAACTGTTTATGGTCTCACTGGAGGTTTGAATTCCAAGGGGCAGAGGACAACTCTGACCAGTGAGGTCATGACATGAAAGTGAAGTAAAAGTCAGTAAGATTAAAGGGATTATAGCTGCAACATGAAACTTGTGGAGCATTTGTGTCATCATTCAAAATAGAGCAAACAAGCAACAAGCAAGAATAAAATAATAGCGAGCATCTTAGAAACACAAAACAGTTCCAAAATCTCTAGGGTTTGGGCTTTAATGTTATGTATCATGTCAGATATTACTGGCTGATATTAGAGCCAAAATGGAATCATCTGCTGTTGCCAAGTACTGAGCACAATAGTTGATCTTTTTTTGGGTTATCAGAGTGAGCATTATTATAAAAACAATTTTGCTACAGTTTCAGTTGAAAAATATTTATTCAATTGACCACATTTTAAAAATGGCAAAAGAGTGAGATACGGCTTTTTGGCACAAACATTTTCTCAATAGCCTAATGCATGTAAGTAAATGTATTAATAAAAGGTTGACTTACATGCAGTTATACTAATTATTTTATGTGTTTATAGAGATTCTTTAAAAGTTCAACAGAAAAATCAGTTGATTTTCCTTGTAGCCTGGAATTTTTAAAGCCTTGGTGAAAGTTGCTGAGCATTACCTTAAGCTCACTTGCACCCTTTTGGCAGACCAAAACCCCACTTTTACTGTTACGCCTTTCAGTTTGATTTCAGTTATGTCCTTTTGGCACTGAAAAGATCTCACTGAGAGCTTTCAGTTGATATATAATACTTATATTTGCTCAACATCACACTTATGCCCCTTTGGCTCCAAGCCCTCCTTATCTTTTATTTAGTAATACGAGCTTTCTATTTTATTTCAAATGTTATTTCAAAAGAAGCTTAATGTTTATTTTATTTTATTTTATTTGTTCTCTCGCTGAAGTACAAAAAGTAGAACTTCCTCTTATTGAAGAAAAATTGTATCAAAAGAAAAACACAATGAACTTAACTTAGAGACGGTTAAATCTTGCACTAATAATAAAAAAGCTGTAAAGACCGTAAATAAGTCTATTGCTTTCAGTGATGGAAAAAGTACTCAGATCCTTTACTTAAGTAAAAGTAGAAATAGCAAAGTGTAAAAATACTCCATTACAAGTCCTGAATTCAAAATGTTACATAGAAATACAGAGGTTTTATCAGCAAAATGCACTTAAAGTATCAGAAGTATCACAAATAAAAGTACTTTATGCAGAATGGTTTCTTTTTCACAGTGTTATAAGATTCTGTTTTCATCACTAATGAATCAAGAGCATTTTAATGTTGTAGTGAAGCCAGTTTTAGATACTGCATAGGTTAGTAATAGAGTGCTGCATATTATATCATACAAGCATATTATAATAAATGCAGTGGAGTATAAGTGTAAAGTAGCATAAAATGGAAATAATCAAGTAAAGTTCAAGTACCTCAAAACTGTACTTAAGTACAGTACTTCAGTAAATGGACTTAGTTACATTACACCACTGATCGCTAGTAATGTCTATATTTATTTTATTTTATTAATTTATTTAATTCTTCTTCTCATTGTAACTTTTTTATTTCTGTTCCTTCTGTCCTGTGTACTCCCCCTCTGACGTTTTTTTTTTTCCTCAGGAGGATTGTGCTTCATTTAATTCAATAAAGAAAAGAGAGTAAGACATTGAAACCTACAACTCAAATTACAATGTGTACTAACTCAGCAATGCTTAACAACACATAGCTGCACAAAACGTGTGAACATGAGAGAGAGAAAAGAAAAGGCTCACCTTGCAGGGGAGAGTGAAAGTGCTGTGAACAGAGAAGAGCGAGACATCTTTTTGCTTCCTTGTTTATAGAAACGTGTGAAGAGGAAGAAACCTCGGCGATTGCTGTCCCCCAACTGTCTGACAACCACTTGGTGAAATCACATCTCAATTATAAATAGTTCACTTTCTGGAAGCGTTTTCGATGATGTTGTTTGAAGTGATGATCTGTGAGTTACAGAATGTGTTTGCTTTCACATATTAAGATGCCTGCAGGGTCTGCTGGTGATTCTAAAGGGAAAATATAAAATGTGGACTTTGTATTTGATGACGGATTAAAGGTTCAACATCATTCATACACGACAATGATCTCATTTCATTTGTCATGTGAAGGATGAGCAGGTTGGATCACTACATGACATGTTTTGAAAGGTGTATCCTGTTACTTTTGGCTGAAGTGCAGTGTAAATTTAAGCAGCTAGTAGCTCGATAATGCTCCGCCTCGGCCCATTCACAGCAACACTGATGCTCTTCAGTCAGCTTGATATCTCTGCTTCCATGCTGATTGGGCCATAAAGCAACCGAGTCAATGTGGGACAAGAGATAGCATCCTGAAACAAGGTAAAGGCCTAAGTATGTATGACCACACATTGTTCACATATTCAAACATGTACAAACCATGATGCGTCAAGTCACATAAAGTGTCATTCCTAACACATATAGTGGTGATGCAAAAACCTAACCGTCCAGGAACATGAAGAGGAAAAACATTTGCAACAAGATAACATCATTGTCATGCTCTATTTGGATGATCTTTCTCAGTCAGAACTGGTTCAATGCATACTGTATTTGTCTGATGCCAGCATGCTAACATTTGCAACATTAGGACGAAGCACAAAGTACAGCTGAAGCTGATGGGAATGTCATTCGTTTTGCAGGTATTTGGTCATAAACAGTAAATACCGGACAAGTTAAGATTTTGAGGGGCATTAATGGGTGAACTGAATGTCGTAGAAATCCATTCAGTAGTTGTTGTCACATCGCACTCAAAATCACAAATGTCAGCCTCATGATACATGAGCTGGGAACCATGAATGTCTGTCAAAGATTTTGAGAAATGTTACTAGATAAGTAAAAGGTTTGACCTGCTGGTGGAGCTAAAGGTAAGGTCAGAGGATAAAATAAAGTCTGTAGGATTGATCCTCTGGGAACCATGAATCTCTGCACCAAGATTTTAAGGCAATCCATCCAATAGTTCTTAAGACATGTCACTAGAAAACAAAAATGTGAACCCCATGGTGGCACTAGATAAAAAGTCAGAAGATCACCAAAGACAGTAGGATTCATCCTCTGGGAAACATAAATGTGTGTACTTAATTATATGAAAATCCATCCAATAGTTGTTGAGATACTCAGTCTGGACCAAAATGGTAGACAGACCGACAGACATCGCCATCAATGAGTTAAAAATACTGCTGCATTGCACCTGTCTCATGCAGGTGAAACTGGAGTAATGTTACCATGTAAACATCCACTGAAAGCAATGTAAACATAATAGAATATTCACAGCGTGGACTGTTTGTATGCAGCGCTGCATTGTTTGGTAAGTAGGCTTTCTAATTACAAACTCACCATCCAAACCAAAAGCAAACAGATACAGACAACATGTCCTCCCCTGCGGGTTTCTGTCCAGAATCACATCTCTGTGCCAAATGGCAGCGTGGTCACATTGAAACAAGCTCCAGTGTATTTTGTGAGACATTCGATATGCTAGCGACCCTGTGGCAGATGCACTGTGACCCAAACTGACTGGCTGCTGCAGCAATGAGAGTCCTGTCTGAGGACTACGTTACCTGGAGCTGAAGGGAAAACTAGAGCGACCACAAGGCTTCTAATATTTGATTGCTAGAGTGCATTATAGCAAGTGGACAGCAAATCTCATGCACACACCTTTGATCCTTTGGCTGGACTTCACCTCAGAGCTGTCTCTGGTCAGTTCTCTGCTCCGTGTGGCATAAAGCCACAGCCAAGCAAACACTGTAACTGAAAACAGAAGCACCCTGTTAAAATCTAACCTTTTTTTTATTCTTTCATACATAAAATCTAATTTTCCCAGAGACACTTGAATGTGTTTCCTGTCTCTCTGCACTGTCGACTGTCAAAAAAAAGAATGAAATGTAGTTGTTTTCAAATCAACTTTTGTTTAAGAACTTTCTATTGCATTTTTGAATTAGATTACCATCCTATGAAAACAGTTGTATAAAGTCTTCTGAGTTTTGTCAAATCTAAGAAAATAGAGAGGCATGTTTAAGGAAGAGATGGAATTGTGTTTTGGGAAATGTAGGATCCAGTGTTTTTGAAGCTTGATCCTTACTTGTGATAAAAGTCAAGCTATCTCTACCTCAGCTGCTTGGTTTATCTTTCTTTTTTAAATATGTCTTACAATTCCCATGATTTTATTTTTATCTTCTAATATATATTCCCTGAAGTAACTGATGATGTTTCAGATGTCCATGTCCTCGCATACATTTGGTCAAATAAAAAACATTTGTAAATACATATATGTAAATATTCCACCATCATAACCACTCATAATGCACCACAATGGTTGTAAAAATATCTGGTAGTAGTGTTTACAGATGCAAAAATGTATGCAAAATTGTATTGAAATCATGATCATCATTGGTTAATTGCCCTGCCACCTTCTGGTCTCTCTGAACATGTTACTCTGTAATGCAGCTAATGGACAGTGAGCTCTGGAGCTGCACTCGGGGATACAGTATGTTCACTCTCTTGTTTGTTTTTCCTTAAAGTCAAACAAGATGATACCTGAGAGAAGATAAATAAAAAAACACACTATAACACAAACATGACACTATATGACTATATTTATTACTCTGGCTTGTGGGCTAAATTTAACTAGCAAGAAAGTTACATTTAATTTGCAACTACAGTACAATAAAACTGCAAAATAAATTCCATGCCAGCATAAGATTACTGTGTAAAAAAAATCTACTTTAAAAAAATACTGATTTAAAATTTACTGACTACTGACTAAAAGTTGCAATTTTCAAGGATGAAACCATCAGCAGCCATTTGGTTTCTTCAAAAATGTAGAACTAGTCTGATTTCAGTGCTGGAAGAAGTATTCAGATCCTTTACTGAAGTAAAAGTGATACAACAACGTAAAAATACTCTATTACAAATAAAATTCCTGCATTTCAAATATTACTAAAAGTATACAAGTGTCATTAACAAAATGTAACAAAAGTATCAACAGTAAAAGTACTTGTTCTGCAGAAAAATTACATACTGGCATACTACTGTATATCACATAATCGATTGTTAATACGGATTTATGAATGCAATCGTGATGTAAGCAGCATTTTACTGCTGTAGCTGCTGGAGCTACTTTCACCTACTTTACATACAGTCAGATAGTGAAGTCCAGTGCTTTCCAGACTGGGTCGGGCCCCTCCGATGGGTCACAACTTAAATCTGACAGGTCATGAGATGATTAACAGGTTCAGAAAGAAAAACAAACAACGTTTTGCTACAAAACTTGGTAGACCTGTTAGGGATTTTTCACTAATCTTTGCTTTTTGGGCAATATTGAATAAGTTCACCTCTCTGGGCCTCTTAATGTAAAGTTTAGAGGGTAAAAATCTATTTGGTGAAACTGTTAACAACTCATAGACATCTGAAATGTGACAATAAGCCACAAACAGACCAAGCCAAGAATGTTGGGAAACACTGGTTTAATCTTTAACTATGTTGTAATTTATATTAGTTTATCAAACGTGTTTTATGTCAAATGTTAACTAGCCACTAGAAACTAAAGCTGTCAAATAAACCTAGTGGAATAAAAAGTACAAGTATTTCCCTCTGACATGTAGAGTAAAAGTATAGTAGCAGAGAATATAAATACTCAAGCACCTAAAAATTGTACTTGTAAAATGTACCACTGTCTCATTTCTTTGTGATGCAACAACGTTCATGCAGTATGTTAATATACTTTAATTGTGCAGCTTTATTTCAAAATCTGACAAAGAAATCTGTATTCTAACATTAATTTACAGCATTAGTTGCTTCCAGATCTCTGCAGGTGGAGTGGATATCTAATGTTTTCTAATAATAAAAACATAAATGCAGATAGACAGACAAGGAGTCCCTTTTGTAAAGCTTTATTTCACAGATCCCCTGTAACAGGAGGCCTAGGCAGCCGGGCTCATTATACATTTACATACACTGTCTGTGGCCGGTCCTTACAATGCTCCCCATGTTAAATAACTCAGTAATTCAAGACAAAAACAACAAACAAACACACATACACACAAACACACACACACACACACACACACACACACTGTTCAACTTAAGATAACAATAACAATAACAATATCGTAACAACGGTAATAATAACAACCATTGTCAAATATTATGTATTTCCAGGGTCTTATATTGTATTTTCTAAAATTGTATTTTCTAAAATTCGTTACACAGTCAGCCATCTTTAAGGTGCACCGTAAAATCTGCATGTGACATTTCAATAAACTTTGACAGATGCTGCACCAGAACACACGGTGAAGACAGAGAATACTTGATGTTGCATGTTTTTATATTTCAGATGAGAAGCTCCTCTTTGTCCTCTTGTGGCAGATACTGTGAAATGTGAATTCAGCGCAGTTCATAGTTTGTTTGGCACACGATTTTTTAGAAGCCGCTGTGGTGTGGCATGAATCTCGTAGCTCAAGCAGAGACATAAGGCGCGTCTCCATGGAGATGTGTGAGGACTTACAGGACCTCTGCAGGGAAAGAACAACAGAGGGAAGTTAATGATGACAAGTTTAAGGCCAGACATGGCAGGCAAAAACATTGTTTTTTCATGCAATGGTCAATTTTGAGATTTTGGGCTATTATGCCAATAACATGTCTTCTTTTAGACTATAAAGAAAACAACCAAAATACACATTTAGTTGAAAGGGTGACATGTTTGACTTATTATGACAGTGATTCCCAACTTTGGGGTCAGGACCCTTAAAGTGGTCCCTAATATAAATATGAGGGGTCACAAGATGATTCAAATGATAACATCATTTTTGTAGACTTTTCTCTAATTTCTGCATTTATTTCTTGTGGAATACTGAATGCCTTTTTCTGTTTAGGCCTGTAAAACTCATTCAAATGAAACAATTATGATATTATTATTCTAAAAATATTTTTCTTTATTTTAAGGAATTTAATTAATTTAAGGAAACAAAATTTTCAACAACAAAAAATCAGAACACTGATGTAGGATTGAACTTTAAGATTGGATGGTAAGAGGGTTTTATTGACATCATGATTAATTGATTCCAGAGAAATTTAAAACACGTATCGTCCAAACAGTCATTAAGCATGAACTAAGCCCAATACACTGTTTACTGTGTATTCTCTGCTGTATGATCACAGTCTCATCTGGTGTCTCTACACTGTACCTGCGACATGCTGAGGCTTCATAGGGCCTGTTTTCATCAAGAAGGGCTCTCCGCCCTCGAATGCCAGGATTGGCTCGCTGACCAGGCCGCTCTGAGTCTGCGTCGGGTTACCGCTCTTGTTCAACTGGATGATCTCCTCAAAGTCAGCCGCCTCTCCGTTGGCCGAGACGCCGTTCTGGTGAGCGGCGGGCTGGACACCGTTTACAATAGGACTGGACACAGTTGATGGGCTGACGACTGCTGCATCGGGACTCTGCAGGTTTCCAGCTGCTGCAGAAATAATAACAATAATGAGTTTGTATATTATTAGTTTATTTCAGAACGTATATATGACATAGCAACTGTGACACTCACCCTTACTGAGCTCTGTGTGCTTGCCGTTGACCTGTGGAGAAGCTTTAACATCCTTCTGTGATGATAGAGAACAAAAAGGCATCTGTTATAAAAAGTCAAGAGGAAGTTTAGTTTCCTTTGTTTAAAAAGGAATCACACAAACCTTTTCTCCGGCGTCACTTTTCCGAGTCCTCTTCATGATCTCCTCGAGGCGCTGTGCAGATCAAACAGAGAGATCACTTAGTTAGATGTTTCTTTAAATGGAGGAAGTAGTGGGTTGAACTCGAGTGTGAACTTGACTGTGAAGTTCTTTTGCTCTGTTTCTCCTCACCTTTTTCCTCTCCAGCCGCTCCTGCTCTTCTTTCTGGAAGTGTTTCTCCCTCTCGAGGCGCTGACGCTCGGCCTCCTCGCGCGCTTTGGCATCAGCTTCCTCCCTCTGAAAACAGAAAACAAAAACATTCCTATGAAGCTGACAAAAGTAACAATTTCAGTTAAAACAAACCATCTAATGGCTAATAGAAAAGTCACACATGCAGCTAGAACTGCATTAAAACTGCATTTTAGTCTTTAGTCTATTTCTCTGGTTTGTGGTTAGAGATGTAAATAGAGCATCAATTAAACTAAATATACATTATGGAGATAGATCATAAATAAAACAGACATTTCGTCAAAAATACATTTCTTTTTCGTTAGACGTATAAATGGCCACAAAGACTATCTATCTATATAATATAAATGAATGCCTAAATAAGTGTAAGTAAACAACTTTTTTTTTGTCTGGTTGAAGAAACCAGACTTCATTGTTTGCTGATAATACTTAAATGCATGACGTGTACTGGTAGTGGAGTGTTCACAGTGTGGTGTTGCTACTTAAGTAAAGGATCTGAAAACTTCTTCCATCACTGATGTTCACATTGTAAGCGAATGTACTGCAATGGAGGACAACTCTTGACCACCAGGGGGCAGCACATGCTCAGTCTGTTCGGCAGCCTTCAGACCAGAGTTGATATTATCTGAGTAATTCCATTACATGCTTCACTGGGTATTTAGATTCAGTACCAACCAAAAAAATGTGATGAAGTAAGCAATGAAAACAGAAATGATGATGTGTGCATAAATCCCATTTCACCACAGTGCAGTGACTTTTACTGCAGCAATTAGTTTTAATTTTGTAGACACAAATCTGAAACAGTCACACACATTTTCAGTTTTCAAGTGTGACACTTGAGCTGTAAAAAATATGCGGCCATTCTAGTCTCGAGCTGTCAGCGTGGAACAATGGTCCGATTGAAGGGGAAAAGGGGAGTCGAGCGTAGCTAAGTGCTTGAGGCACGGCATACACTGACGCTGCTTATCCGACTATCAGCCCACTGCAGAGCCAAGTGTGCGAAACAGAGGCAACACAGGCCAGTCACTATCTCCCCGATCACAATGGCTCCCTCAGCCTCTGCTCATCCCCATTATGGAGGTCACCAGCTGGCATCTGCCCGGGCAGACAAGGGACCTCTGACTAACAGGGCTCACGCATCGTCCGTGACAGCAGCACATATTCTGGACTCCTATAATCTGCCCAGATGCCAGACAGTCAGTCAGGGGGTGAGTCAGATGTTTGGGCTCACGTACAGTATCAAACCCCCCAACAGCTAAGGCATCCTCGCATGCATTAATCTGCCCAGATGGTAAATAAGCTTACTGCATGTGGGGATCAAAGGGATTCATGTTGGTAATGGAAAATTAGAGGGTTTTCAGTGCATACAGTATTCACAGTTGAGAAATGATCGCATGTCTCACTGATGAAGTGTTGGGCCTGGTTAGCTTGGGTTGAGGGTTTAATTAACGCTATTGTTTATTGTTTATTATCCCCATATTATATTTATTTATCCCCATTAGTCATCACCGTAGTGAAGACTATTCTTCCTGGGGTCCAACACAAGAAAAACATACACAAATATTATAAAGAAAAATACATATTTGTCATATCTGAACAATGAAAACATGGTAGCATGCCCTCATTTTATAACACAAAGGCACAGTAGCATGTTTTTTCATGTTATTAAACAAAAAAACTGTGACATGAAATAAATTTCAAGAAGAAATAGGAAAAAGACAACAACAAAAAAGAATAACATGAAGAACAACACTAGGCATTGGCAGTGGGGAAAATAGATTTTAAGGTATGATTTCACCAACATCATGAAACCATCTGAATCAAAACTAAGCTGCCTTACAGACTAAAAAGTTACAGATCACACGCATGTGTTCTGGTCACACACTGACCTGTCTCTGCAGCTTCTCGTTCTCCTCCTGTGCCTCCTTCTCCTCTTGAGCTCGCTGGGCTTCGTCCCTCAGACGCTGCTGCTCAGCCATGAATCGAGCCTCCTCCTCTCTACGCTTCCTCTCCTCTGCATCCCGGACCATCGCCTCCTCCCGGAGGATCCTGGAAAGACGTATCCGTGTTACATACAACATACTTCTATAATATATCTGCACATACATCAGCAGTTGGTGGGGCTATTAACCTAAAAAGAACAGTCAGTTCTCATACATTTCTCACAAGTCATTCTTCACTACCTGAGGCTAAAACTGTACACAACAAGCTTACACTCATCCCATGTTGTGACACATATGGTAGCAGCCAGAGGCCACTAAACTGATGAAAACACCACACGTCTTTCTGTTAAATGAAGGAGAACTTTTGAAAAAGAAACAATTCAGATATTCAAAACCTTCACTGAAAATTTCCAAATCATTTTGTAGAAAGTTTCCTGGGAAGGTGATTTGGTCATAATTACAAAAATGATATCAGTACTAAAGGTATAGGTACAATTGCAAATAATTAACTCAACAACAATTCATTCCTACAGTGTTCTAGCAGCGGGACAGCTGAACATGGAAAAACATGAAATTTGTCTTCAGGTAGCGTAAATGATTAATAGCAATAACAAAGTTTTCAGTAAATAATGAATTATGATTACTCATTTTATTTGTTTATTTTTTCATTTATTTGGGTCTAAATGGAGCAATTGTGTTTGTTTTGAAGTTCCTATTTTTCTTGCAATTATTGCCAAATGACATAGAAATTATTAGAAATTAAGGAAATAAAGCTAAACCAAAATGTCTTTTTTTTTGTCAGAAAAAATAAATGAATTAATATTTTCGCAAGGTAACTACTAACCTTACAATGCAAGTTTAGAAGGTGTTTTTTATTGCAGTACTGTACATCATGTTGTAAGGTCTTCCTGTTATTTTGTCAAAACTCTGTAATTTGAATGTTCTGTCTCTTGTCAGTAAAGACGCCATTTAACTTCATACCCTTCACAGTCAGAAATGCATCAACATATTATCACACTGTTATAGATATTAAATTACATTAAAGCTATAGTGTGAGGTGTCTGTAGCCCCCATGAGGAATTCTAAGTAAAACTGTTGGCGCGTCCACATGATACAATTCCTCCACACAGTTGCCTGTAGCCAAGGAGGACACGGAACATTTTAAAAAACATGATGGACTCTTCAGAAGAGGTAATTATCTTCACTCGAGCTTCTGTGCGGGAAAGTCACTGGACAAAACAATCTTCTGAACGTAGCCATACTGAGAAATACAGAGAGAGTTGTGTAGAGCTGGTAGTCTTAATTAGCTTTGTAGCAACTCATTTGGCAATGGCTTGAATGCAACTGACGTTTATTAATATCAAAAAGTTACGCACTAAAGCTTTAAATGATGAATAACAAGGTGTAATGTTGACATGACATCAACACCAGACTGATATTTGTATTGACATTAAGTCTGACCTGTTCCTGTGTTCCTGCTCCAGACGCTCCTGCTCCTCTCTCTCCCGCTGCTCCCGGGCTTGTCTGCGTTTCTCTGCCAGGACACGAGCAGCCTCCTCTGGGTTGTTGGTGCCTGCTGACGGCCGGCTGGCTGGTGCAGCCGGGGTGGTGGAGGCAGCGGCGGCGGTGGCAGCGGGTGCAGCAGAAGGAGCAGGATTACTGGTGGATGGTGCAGCAGGAGAAGCAGCTGAGGCAGCCGGCACTACGCTTGGAGCAGCTGGAGAGGCCGCTGATACAACTGCTGGGCTGAGGGAAGGAGGTGTAAGCGGTGCAGAGGACACCACGATGGCAGGAACATTGCTGGAGTCTGTTAGAGAGAAGACAAAGAGAGGACAGGTGGTGCTTATGTTTCTAAAAACACAATAGTACGGAAGCAAACATCTGGTTTACCAATAACATGATTATTAAAAACATCTAAAGAATAAGATGAGGAAAAATCACTAGAGATTGCCGGATGATAAAAAATAATAATAATAAGAAAGTATTTATTATATAGCTATGATTCAACATTGAATTTTCTTTTTCTTTTTTTTAAATAATAAAAAATACAGGCTCTAATCACAGTTTGGGAAAGTTTTCCTCAGAGGAAACGTATTACAGTGTCAAATATAATTACAGCAGCTCAAATGTCCTGCCAAGAGCAGACGATGGCTCTTTTTAAATTTAATTAACTTTTCTGGACATTAAGTGTTCCAGTACGCTATTCCAGTGGGCCAGCATGCACAATACCAGGACCTCCCCTTAGTTATTACATACATCTGTGCTTTTCCTACTATGACAACATGTCTTTTGTAAAAACAGGTCTATTGTAACTTAATTAAAAAGAAGGTGACCCCCGGTTATCCGGTGTTTAGGATAAAAATATCGGGGGAGGACTGGTAAAAACAGATGGTCCTGAGGGAGTTTATAGTGGAGAGAGAAGGTTTAATTGATTGAAAAAACGATTTTTCATGGAACTGTGAACTGTATCCCTTCAAGTATTTAATCACTAAGACGAAAAGTTTAATCTGTGGTTATTTTACAACAGCCTGGTGCTTGTCGCACAACATTTAACCAGCGTAATTGTGGTTTGACAGTGTGCAACATCACTCCAGTTAGAAACCAGTCAGACTCAGTACACGTGACTAGCTGTCGTAGATTAGAGAGAGAGCTGGTTAGAATCTGTCACAGGCACTCTGCAGTAATCACCCTTATTTTTAACACGGTCACCTTTAGGTCACCTTGAAGTTCAGCTATCGTCTCCATGGCAACCACACTCACCCTTTTTCTCCTCTGGAGCGTTGGGCTGCTGGGGTTCGTGGCCTGTTTCCACAGCAACTGCAGTGACCGTCTGGGTCTGCACCCTGGCGGGCGTCTGTGCTCGTTTGGGTCGAGGCTTGGTGCCAGGAGGAGGTGTCTTCTTGCCCATGGGGGTCTTGGAGGCCGCCGGCACTAGAGGGGACAGGGGCCGACTTTTGGGAGCGGCGGGTGACGGAGGTCTGTTTCTGGGCTTCGGGGTGCTGATGAGAAGAGAGGAGATGGAGGGTCAAAGAGAGAGTTGGTGGCTTAGGAGATGAGGTTTCACAGCCGTGTAGGAAAAGGTAATGAGGTTCCCAGTACACTGCATAACTGGGTCATGTCAAAGATATGAGTGATTCTTTGGCTGAAGGGGGGGGGGTAACCTGAGAGGAGAGGAGGCAGGGAGACATCTCCCCCCTTATGCATCAGTCAGGAAAAAAAAACCTTTCTGTCTGACACAAACAGACCTGCTGCTGGCAGACTGGCCCTCTGCTTCTGACTGAACGGTGTCCAGAAGAGTCCATTTAAATAGTTAGATTATAGCCCCTTGGACCATCTGTCAGACATTACCCTGCTCAGAGGGTAAAGCACATTGGCTCCCTCTCTCTCTCTCTCTCTCTCTCTCTCTCTCTCTTTCTCAGTCTCTCTACTGCTTTAACTCAAAATATAATTAATTTAACATTTGTTCTGGATAAAATATGGGAAAGGTTTGATCTAAAGAGATGGAACAAGGTAGTTTGTGTGATACCTGGTCTCTGGCCTGGATCTCTGGGTCGTGGTGGTGGGTGATGTCGTCTGTCTCTTCTTCTGCACTTTTGTGAGAGCGTTCTTCTCTTTTTCATTCTCCCTCTCCTTGTCTTTCTTCTCTTTCTTCTTTTTGTCCACCTTGAAGAAATACATGTCATAAATTATTAAGTTATTACCTCAGGCTGAGGCTGATATATAATGCAGATAAAGGCCTTTTGTTAAATGTCCGTATTGTCAAATGACAATGTTTCATGCTCCACATTATTACCAGTATACATAACATTGTCATACCAGGTTGTTTTTGATCTGTTTATTTCCATTGCATATGCTATTTGATAACAATAAAAAAAGTGAAATTAGGGTTCTGTAAAAATACTTTTTACCACTTGAGATCAGCACAACAAGCTGTAAACACAAGATATATTACATATTATCGTCTAAAGTTAATGATTGAACATGTTACTGTATTCACTCTCTTTTATCTCTGTTTTTGGTCTCCACCACTTCTGGATGGAGATATCTGTCTCTTTAGCTGCTAAATGCTCCACTATGTTCACCAGCTAGTCGCTAACACTGTTTGTCTGCTGTTTGGTGCTGAGCAGGATGTGTACAATGGGTTTTAAGAGCTTTTCCAACAGCTGCCACAAGAGCAGTGAGACTGAACCAAAACAGTAAAGTTGCGTAAAACCAAAACAAAGAACTGAAAGATGCTAAAATGTTACGTAGAGCTAAGAGGAACGGCACTCAGAAACTGAGTCGGGTGATAATTTTCTCTGGATTTGTCACTACAAGCGAAACCTTCCACATTACATTCATATTACACATTGGTTTATATAAAGCATTGATTAGTGTTAGTTTTAAAGTCCAAATCTAGGTTTCCATTCTCGTTTAACAGGTTTGATGAATCACCAGAAAGTATTTCATTAGTATGATGGGTCATCATGTGTGCCTACCGGTGTGGAGTTTCGCCGGCGTTGGCGCTGGGTGATGTCCGGCGTGCTGGCGGAGGAGACCCTCCAGCGCTCGGCGGTGTTCTGGTGCGGGTGGTGATGGGAGCAGGCGTTCAGCGGGCTGGCGGAGGCTGAACGGGAGCAGTGATGAGAGTCTGAGTAACACATGAACATGCACAGAGCGGCAGCAGGGCCGATTGTCAGGGGCCCAACACACACACACACACCATGCAGAGTGATAATAAAAAGCCTCTCAATGAGGAAACAACATGCTGCGAGACAATGATTCAATCTAGCTGACAGATTCAGTAATGATAGCTGAGGAGGAGGTCAATTATTTTTTTTTGATAGAATGTTATTGATTTCATGTATAAAGTTTAATCCTCTTTTTTATTGTTATTCATTAGTGCCTTTTATAGCTTTATTCCTTAAAGCAGCAAAGACCCCATTTCCCCTCAGGAATCAATAAGACAACTATTCTGATAATCGATTAATCATCTATAAAGAAAAAATACCCAATATTAGCTGGTTCCAGTGTCTCAAATGTGAGATTTTGCTTTTTTAAATATAACTGTAAATTGATTATTATTTTTATTTAGTCTGTTTTGACAAAAAAAAAAAAAACATTATCTTGGGATTTGAGAAACTGTGGTGTTTTGACATTTTTTAGACTAAACAATTCATTGATTCATCCAACAAATAATTGACAGATTAACCACAATTGTAGATAATCATAAATTACAGCCTTATCTTCAATCAAACCAAACATCCCCACAGGGTTTTATATATAAAAGATGAATAAAGACAGATACATAGAGATAAAGGGTAAGAGGGGTGGAAACATAAAGACTGAGACAAGTTATTTATGAAGTAAAAATGACAAATCTTTGTTGGCTTCAGCTTTTCTAATGTGGGATTTTGCAGTTTTCTCTGGTTTATGTCACTGTAAAAGTAATATTTTTGGGTTGAGAGATTAGATAAGGAAAATAATTATTGCTGTGAAAACAATCTCACCACAAGGTCTATTTACAATTTTTCTGAACAGTTCAAGGACTTCAAAGTTGCCCAAAAAATTATCTAAAAAGAAATAGCAGGATAGAGAGGGGGAAAAATAAAGACTGAAACAAAGAAAGAAGATTAATGAAATATGTTATTTAGTACTGAATGTTTTTGGTAAAAAAAACTCTTTTCCTCCTATAAAACGTCCTAAAAAGGGATCTTAAGGTGACTAAACAGAGTATTATTCCTCCCTCCATGCACACTGCAGTGATGTGCAGAAAAGAGGAGGATGGGTACATTGAGTAGAAATATCCAGATGGGGTCTCACACTCACGAGAGTCGCTGTTGTTGAGGAGGGTGGCGGCGCTGCGACTGCGGGCCAAGAAGGACAGAGTCGGCGTCATGAGCCGCTCCACAATCCGGCTCTCCCACGGGCTCAGACGCAGGCTGCGGGCTGACACAAGAAGGAGCTGTCAGTGTCGGGTTACTGTCACAGCTGCTCACAGGTACTCACCACAAAAACACCCTCATTTATCCTGCATACTGTCGAACAGGTGAACACACGCACACTGCAGAAGGAGAAATCATTTATGACTGTTGCACATCTTTCCTTACACACACACACACACACACACACACACACTAAACATCTGATGCGGAGTGGAGTTTTACACTGCATTAATGTGCTAATCAGACACTCTCAGACTCAAAGATACAGAGAAATCGTACAGGATGAATGACTGAACTTTAGCCACACAGTACCAGACATTAGATAACAACATACAGAGGAGCAAACCCGAGTTAATTTTCATTACTTGCCACTTAAAAATCACATAAACTCAACTTCAATCAAACCCAATGCAGTGCCGTTCAGCATTAGCATAACACACCATTCTGGTTTTATACAGTATGTATCTAACTGTTATTGAGTGTCAAGTGATGTAAATTCAGCATGTATAGGTCCAACAACAGCAGGATATAATCAAATGCATTGTAATGATGGGTGGAAACACACACGCACACACACACACACACACACACACACACACACACACACACACACCAATAAATCATTCTCTCATGAGTAAAGCAAACTTAATGTCAGAGAATAAAGTTGCTTTTAGTCAGAGGTCGGAACCATCTTTGATTCAAATCAGTCTTGTTAGAAACTATAGATGCCTGTGTATGATTTTTTTTTTATTTTTATTTTTTTTTTACAAATACTAGAAAACCCCATAATGGTAATAGAGAGCGAAAGAGATGATGCATGATGCAGACTGAGAGCTCAGCTTTAGAGACTCTTTACAGAGAGTATCAATCATTAGTAAGTGTTATGTTTGAGCCTTTTGAGGCATCTCACTAAACATAAAACATCATGTAGGTTTTATCTCTCTTACTGTCCTGCCCTGTTCCTCTGAAATAGTAAGATACAATAGAAAACATGTGACTACACAGGAGACAACAACATACAGATGGACACAGAATGCACCGTCTCAACATGAGATCTCATGGATTGCGACAGCTACAGTCCAGTTTTCCTGTTTTTCATAACAAAAACTGACACCATGCTGTGCAAAGATGTATTTTTAGTGACAACTGGACCATGTGTACTGCTTCTTCTCATTGCTCTATTGTAGTGTATCACTCTGCTGGTATGCATGACACCTACAAACACATACACGATAATAGTGCAATCACAACAGCGCTGCCAAGAACGACACAAGTCATGTTGTTTCCACGCGTTTTACATTAACACTAAAAAACACTCCTTGTATCATAGGCTGGCTTTTCTTATATAACAGTCATCTCTGCTGTACGTTGGACGGATCATTTTTACATGTTTTATGACTAACTGATAACCCGACTACCTCCCGTTGCTAGGCAACAGTGGTTTTTTCCTCCTCCTCTTCTTTCTCCAATGCGGCAAGAGGAGGCTGTGCTGAGCTGAGCTGCCTGGTGGTCGACTGTTCACCTGGAGGTAGATTGATGCCTGGATCTATAAACCTCACCCCCTTCCCTCCGACACACTATGACTGGTACACTGTTGCAGACTGCAGAGCGTCTTCCAAAGGCCAGAACCATGAGCTCTGATATCGACTCTAATATGATTCAGCTCCGAAATTATCCCGCAGTATTGGAGCATCTGTTTTATTAGTGATTATCAAGCAAAAAATCGGGATCTCTATTGTGGCGACGGGGGAGTCGAGAGCTGAACTGCTGATTGCACTGTGGGTGATAGGATCTTTAATGAAACATGTTATGAGGCGTAACGAATCTGGGATGAAGACAGTGCTGCTTATGTACAACTCAGGAGTCTGATGAAATGGGTTTGATATAACAAGTCAATCTATATATTTATGTTATTACAGCAGCGTGTTACTGCTATCACGACAAAAAAACATCTGCTCAGATTCTTGTTATAACGAGGTCCTTTTAGTGTTATAACAAGATTTTTTTTTTTTACGTTGTTTTGAAATATTTTCCTTGTTCTTAGTACATACCAAATTATTCTGGTCTTACTAGACACTTTTCTTGTTATGACAACATATCACTTCATTTTGACATATAACGAAACCCTTCTGTCAAAAAAAGTTTTTAGACACGCTTTCAGCAACATGGCTTCCAACTTTGGTTCAGACTGAACTATCTCAACGACAAATATTGGATAACTTGTTGAATTCTTTAAAGAAGAAATAACACAATTATCCTCTTAAAATGAAATGATGAATTCATGAGTAATAAAATGCATCACATTATCCTGTAATTGTGGCCTGTGACCACAGTGACTGGTGTTAGTCTCGGCTAATGTTACCAAACTCACACGCTAGCATGTAAACATTAAACCTACCTAACGTCAGCAAGTTAGCATTGTTATAGTGAGCATATTAGCATGCTGATGTTAGCAGTAAGCTCAAAGCACCGCTGTGTCTAATTAGCCGTTACAATGGCTATACACACTTTGACTTGTTTGTTATAGCAACATGCCAACTTACTGTTAGGATTCTTGTTGTAACTATATGTTGCTTTAGTGTAATTTAGGAAAGTTCATGATTTAACAACATAAAGGTTCTTGTAAAGGTAGAATAATTTAAGTAATAATGACAAAACTCGTCACATTATAAAGAGAAACTGAGCAAAAGTGTTTTTGTCTTGCTGGCAGCAATACATTGGTGTAAATAACTAACCACGCAAGAGAGGCTTAATCTCTATGGAAACAGGCTATATATCTACATAAAATAACACATAACACAAAAGTATGATACAATACATGTGCATTTAGTTGCTCTATTTTCATTTGCAACAGTCACACTATATAATATCCACCACCAATACCACCACCACACCAAACCACCGACAGTAAAGTGGAGGGGACAACCAATAAAGATGGTGTCGAGACAAGATGTGAACTTATAAACCTATAAAACAAAACATATATCACAAAATATGGCTCAGTGATGTCGAGGTGAAAGGGAGGCTGATCAAAATGCATAAAAAAGGCTCAAATCAATGAATACCACCAACTGAAATCAAAAACCACGATGCATACGAGACCGAGAGCGTGACAAGAGGAGGGAGTAGGTGGTAAATGACCAGTCACCAAGCACAGGCAGGCAGGCAGGCAGGCCGCCAGAGACGACAGTTATAATAATAAAAGAAGAAAACCAAAAAAACAGATTAGGGTAGGAGGAGTGGGGAAGGTGGAGGGGGATGAATAGGAAAGGGAGAGGAAGCCTGGTGGACATTGACGTCGGGTCGTCCTTACTTCTGTTGGGGGAGTTCCAGAGCGTGGCAGAGGACTTGGACAGCCTGTTGTTAATGACAGGGTCCACCTGTCTCGGCAAGTTGACTGTGGAGGCCGAGCATCTGCCTGCACCGGAGAGAACGCAACAGACAACAACTGTTCACAAGGCGGCCGGAGTGCAGGCGGCCCCAGCTGAGGACTGATAAGAGGTGGGGGGCTGCCGACTCCCCTCGGTCTGGATCTGGGACTCACCATTCTCTGAGGTTCTCTCAATAACATTTAGGAGAATCTGAATTCAGACTTGAAGGGAATTGGGGAGGAACTTTGAGGAAAGCGTGGGAAGGGTGTGGTATAGTTAGAAATCACATTTAGAGTAACTACTGCCTTTTGCTTTTTTTCTGCTGCAAGAAATTATCAGAGACACACACACTCTCACACACATTCAGGATATTTCACACTTTGAAGGAGAGAAACTTGTCTTGACCTCAGTGTCACGGGTTAAAATAAAAGAGGCAGCCAGTCACATGTTTGACGGTCTGAAAAGGGGAATAAGCTCACAGCTCCCTAAAAAACACAGTTCGCACTCCTAATCTAATGAAACATGTTCATGATAGCTACCTTGTTGGTCATCTCTCTGCCTCTGTGATAACGTTTATATCTGTACTCAAAACCGACTTTTGCCTAAAAAACACTAAGGAATTAAAAAAGGTTTACATTACTGAGTAGGTCATTTGCCTCTGGCACCCCGCCCTTATGACAGCAAACCCTTTAGAAGTTATTTCCTAGAATTGCATCAGTTGGACCAGTGATTCACAGTCTGTGCAACGTTGCTCAACATGAAGGCTCGAGTTACAGTGAGGATGTGATACATATTCCTCTCATTGTGTTTGAGTGTCCGTGTGGTTCATTTTGAAACTCACTCTCTCTGCGGGAGGTCTGGTTGAGTCCGCCCGCCCAGGACCACCTCTGCTGGCGGATCTCGGCCCACGTCTTCTTGGTCGACCTCTTGATAGCTGCCTCATATCTCTCCTGGAGGGACCACACAGTCAGTGAGTCACATACTCACACTCAGAACAATTCAGTTTAAAGGAATAGTTCGACGTTTTGGGAAATATGCTAATTTGCTTACTTGTGAAGAGCACTGTAAATGTGAAGCTACAGCCAGCAGCCGGTTAGCTTAGCTTAGCATTAATTGATGATTTAACATGTTATATTTTGTCTATTCAATATGTATATAAAGTGTAATGTGGTTATATGGGGGTATCAGTCTGGATGTACAACTGGAGGTGATTAGCTCAGCCTAGCATAAAGACTTAAAGCAGAGGAAAGCGCTAGCCTGTAACTCTCAACTTTTAGGTCAAAAAGAAGCCAAAAGGTTTGGGAACCACTGCTGTGATCAATAACTCTCAACTCAAATTACAGTCAATGAAAAGTCTACACTTATGACCACTGGAAAACTGTATGCTGCCAATACTTGGCACTGATATTCAAGATAGGGCTAAATTCCTGTCAAACAGGCAATTTTCCAGAGGTCAAAAACTGTACTAAGCATTAAGCTTGCATAAACACTGGTAAAGTGTTGACTTTTCCACCCTGACTTCAATTAACACTAAATATTTTGGAGAGCAGGCGCACACTTCCATCTCTTCTGAGCTACTACAACCTGAGTTCAAGTATTTTCTCACCTTGTTCTTTTCTAGTTTCTGTCTCTGTTTCTCCTCCAGCAGAGCTCTGCGTTTCTCAGTCTTCAGCCTTTGTTCCTCCAGCTTCCTCCTGCGATCTTCCAGCTGGCTCTCTCTCAGACGCCGGGCCTTCTCCTCCTTCTCCAACCACTGGGCCTTCTTCGCCGCTGCAGGGTGACCACAGGGAGAGGGGTTAACATTTACACAGAAAAGCCGAGGAGAGAGAGAGCAAGTTATAAAAATGACATGAGAAAGTTAGGTTGCTGAGGATCACATTTGTCTGAGTTCTTTCTTTAAATTTTGTGGTTATTTGAATAGTGTTGTGTAAGCAAAGTCCAGCTTATTTCTTTCCCTACAATGATGATAACATTATCGAAATGATTATACACAATTCTTACATACTCATGGTCACAATGACAAAGTTAGCATCCTGACGTTCAGGAGGTGATATTTACAGTGTTCATCACTTTAGCTTGACATGTTAGCATGCTGACATTTGCCAATTAGCATAAAATATAATGATTGGAATGTTGTTAATTTTGCAGGTATTTGGTCATAAACCAAAGTATTGAACACATTTTGATCTGAAGATGGCACTAGAAGCAAATTAGGGGATCACCAAAGTTATTCCAATTCATCCTGATGGGACATGAATGACAATACCAAATTGTATGGCAATGCATCCAATAGCTGTCAAGACATTTTACTCAAACCCAAAAACCTCATGGTAGTCAACAGGATTCATCCTCTGGATACCATGAATGTACAGAATTTTGTGCAAATCCATCTGGTAGATGTGGAGATATTTTACTAGATACGTGAAAACGTAAACAGTAAAAAAAAGTAAACTGGCAGTAGAGAAAAGTCAGAGAATTACTAAAATCACCTCTGGAGACCATGGATATCTGAACCAAATGTCATAGCAATCCATTAAATAGTTGTCAAAATATGTCCGTCAGTGATGGAGCGATCAACAGAAAGACATTACCATCACTAGAGCCACGCCGCTAACATTGATAAAACATTAAGGTTATTAAAAGGGACAATACAAAGATAAATCAAAGCTAATGTATTTGAAATATAGTACAGTAATTCAACAGTGATTTAAAGAAGCTTCTTTTTACGTAGGATGTCCCAAAGTCAATTCTTCACATCAACAGTGTTTAATCACTAAAACTCATGATACTCAAACAGAATGGGTGAAGCAGATGGAAGACACTGTTTTATTACACTATAATCCTGATAACAGTAAATAAGCAGCAGTTTCCCGCTGTGTTTTACAGCCCCCTCCAGCAGACGCCTGCTTCTCTTTGCACATACGCTGCTGTGGCTCATTTCTTGGCGGAACAATTAAACAGCAATCCTTCTAAATTAAACCTTCTGTACTGTATGCTGGACAGCAGCTGTCTCTCTCACCCTCCCTCTCTCTCTCTCTTACAGTACAGTACAGATTTTCATCTTTCTTATCACTTGCATGTAAGCCTGTTTACACAACATATTTTCAGCATGGTGGAGAGTTTAAACAATGGATGATGAGCGTGGGTTACATGCTGGATCCAAACAAAGTAATGGCATGACATGTTTCAATATTACTTCATATTGCTGGGAGTTAGACAGCATTAGAAATACTTTTTAGTGGATTTAGCTCTGCAAGGATGTAGCCGTGTTGTGAGGCAAAGACGTGGTTTGTGTTTAGTTCAGTATTCCACAGCTCATCTTCACTAATGAGGCGCACAAGTCTGAGCCTCATCGACAATGAGAACGCTTTCTTCACTCCTCCACAAATCCAATTCCTGAAAGAAATCCAATTATGTCTGACTTCCGTGCAGCAGGATTGAAAAATATGTCAGTTTAATGCCTTAAGCTCATTTTTGCAGTTTGCACAAAACATTCATTGCAAAGTTGCAAAGTTACATAACAGTGCTCACTGTGCTCATTCTGCACAATATGTTTAAATATATATGTTCTTTAAGGGATTCATGAAAAGTAAACATTGTGTGTTGTGACCTACATGCCATTTATGTGCATACTGTTGCATACAAATTGCATGCCCCACATTAAATAAGCCTCAATGTTGTACCATGTAATTACAGACAGAAGCAGACTGCAGGAAACTAAACTTATCTCAGACCAACTGAAGCAGAGTAAACCTCAGATATTATAGATAAAAAGGCAGCAGAATTCCCCTTTAACTGATCTGCGGCATGACCACATTATTGATGCTAATGAAAGTAGTAATTAAATCTAATCTGTCTGAGAGGCCTGGACCCAGTTTATGGTAATCACACCATGGACTTCATGGGACATCTCTGCAAGGAAACGCCCACCAGGCTCTGCTCTGATTGACTGCCTTCATCCACAGGGAGAAGCCCTGTGTTTGAAAACTAGATATGTCTTTGGACTAGCACATCATTTTCATAGGAGAGGAAAGTTTTATTCTGCAGCCACAAAGTAAAACCATGATTATAGGTGTGGGAATGCAGAAGAACATAAAGTAAAATTTAAACAAAACATGAGCGGAGACATTTACATCAAAAGTGAAACTGAAGAGGGTTCACAGGGTTCAAAACTTTGATGATAGAAAATCAAAATCAAAAACATAATCGATTCATGGAGAGAAGAAGAAAGGGCACGCCTGGGATTCACATCACAAGTTTGATTATTTCCAAATGGCATGACGGATGCGGACCCTGAGGGTTTTAGTGAAGCCCCTTACCTTGCAGCTGAGTTTGCTGTTCTGAAAGCCACGCAAGGAGAAACAATAAGAGACGACAATAACCGTCAGTAACGTCAGAGCAGAGTGACAGAGGAAAGTTAATACTACATTAAGAATAGAAGATGTGCATGCTTCAAGTTGGTTACAACAAATTCTCGCTACATGCATCAACAGTTTAAAAAAGAAAAAAGAAAATCCAATTTGTTCAAAATTAAAAAAAACTAAAAATATTTGATTGTTTTATCATTTCTTACCGATATATTTGGCTCTTTCCTCCCTCCGCTCCTTGGCAAGTTTCTGTCGTTGCTCTGAGCTCATCGAATCTGCAGGGGAAAAGAAAATATAAAACGTTCAGTTAAATCTTATCGGCAATAACTGATTTTTTTGGCCCACTTAGGGGCAGAGCAAACAAGCTGCAAGTTTATGTGGCAAACTCTGCTCATTTACACATCCAGCAGTTAAGGAGCAACATTATCATTCATTTGGAGTTGTGTTTGTGTCCACCGGATGAATTTGAGTCCAATATTCACTGTCTTTTAGCTCTGTTTTTGGTCTCCACCAACTCCTAAGAGAACTATCTGTCTCTTTAGCTGCAAAATGTACCACTACTGTATGTTCACCAGCTAGTAGCTAACTGTGTCTGCTGTTTGGTGCTGATCAGGTAGCTCAAAGACAATAAAATGTGGAGTAGAGCTGAGGAGAACTGCTTCAGACATCCAGAAGGAGCTTGCAGCAGAACCTCTATTTATTTGCATCAAAGTGAGTCAGTGGAGGTGGTTCAAGTATCTGATTAGGATGCGTTCTAGACGCCTGCCTCTAGAGGTTTTCCAGGAACAACTCAAACTGAGAAGAGACCCCAGGCAACACGCTAAGGGGGATTACATGTCCCATCTGGCCGGGAATCTCTAGAAATCCCTCGGAAGTAGCTGGAGAAGAACGCCTGGGCTACAAATTTGTGGTGGGCACAGCATTGAAAATGTATTTAAAAGTTCAACAGAAATGCATCATTACTGAAACAATGTCCCCGTTACTTTGATTAACACACAATAGTGCAAACAGTTTTAAGTGGAACTGCTTTGTAACAGAGAAGTGGTCCAGTTGAAAACATCTGACAGCATGTTCTGTGGATTGTCCCGAGCAACAGGGACACTGTTTCTGGAAAAACATGTTGTTGAGCACCACCACCAAGATTTTACAGACTTCTACTGATTGGGGTAGAAATTTAACCTGGAAATTACAAACCAAATTGATTTGTATGGATAGATTTCACACAGAATTTTTGTTTTGTTTTTTGGCATTTGGCTGAAGTGAGCCACTGGCCTTTAACATGTTACAGATACATGCATAAAACCTTAAGACTTATCATAGAAGTAAAAATGCTCGAGGAAGTTTAATTCAGATCTGCATGTTTTCCTCATTGATTCAGTTTCAAGGTCAATGCAGCTCCACCTCTTTGTTCACTGGCAATGTTAAAACTCTTCAACTGTAACTGTGATGCACATCTGCCTTTGAGCCATTCTCATCTGCAGTGATAATCAGCATGAATCCTGATACACTTTAAGAAGACGCAGTGGTGTAACATGAGGATTTGTCAAACTGGCTGTGAAAAGCCAAGACTGAAGAGCCGTGCACACATTTGGAAAAACCAGGACCCCTGGGGTGCCCGTCTCCTTTTGTGGTTCTCATCCGTGTTATTCAGTATGTATGCCACGCATTCTCAACCAATCACAGATGGCCCAGCAGCACTTTAGCCCCCTCTCCATGGCAACCTAAATTTCCTCCCCACCTTTCAGAGTTTCCTTCACGGCTGCACACTTCAGTCTGGCTAATATGTAGAAGCTATGAAGTGCAGAGAAAAATAAATCTCATCATCCTGGAGGTTTCATCCCTACTGACACGTCACTTAATGCATCAGTCCGTCCCCCCTCCACCTCCACCATCAGTCTTCCTCCACACTATACATCCCGTCTCCCCCCATAGAAAATGACGATTTGGCTCTCAGCCACTACCATCTGTCTGGGGGGAATGACTCAATATACATTGAAACTTCCATTAGGACAACAAGTATGTGAAACTCATGCTTGAATGCTTTTAGGTTTCACGTGTGTGATGGGTAGATTTTGCCTTTGAAGCAAGGTCAGAAATGTAACATGAAGGATAGAAAATACCCCACTTTAATTAACAAGTGTCCCTTTTACTTGTAACGTCCTGTACTTTATTTCCGAGAATGTGGGAGGCACTGCAGTGTTTTATGTGAAGGTTTTGATGAAGAAGAAAATAAATGAGCCCACAGCCTGACACAGACACATGGACAGCAGCAGTCGGAGAAAACGCTGACTCTATATTTTACACTTCATCAGCAATTAAACAACTAGTACTGTGAAAAAGGGTAGTAAATTAACCAGTATGTAACAGAACTAAGGATGAAAATGTCAGCACTTTCTTTCTGCTTCCAATTTCAACAAAACACAGTAATTGTAGCTATTGTATATTTGCCAGCACAACAACTATGACCTTGCATTGTGTCTGGCATTATCGCCCTGCTGCTTCGCTCTGCCTTAATTACCTTTTTTTATACCTGAAACCCAGCATCCTATCTGCGCTACCTGCCCACAAATGAAGCACACAAGTGCCAGTACTGCACAGTACAGCGCTCCTTCTGTGTATTATAATTATTGCTTATACATGGCAAAAAAAGAAGCATATATCAACAAAACTACTGCTGTGATTTCCTTGTACTTGTACTTTCTTGAGTACTTTATACTTATACTCCACTACAATTCATCTGACAGCTGAGCTTAACAATGCAGACTAAGATTTTGCAAACAAAACACATGATGAATTTATAAAGTTTTGTACTTAAAATATATTAAACTACCCAACAGTGTATATACAATTGTTCTAATCAGCTCTACCTTGACCAGCTACAACAAGACATGAATGCATCAGCAGTGATAATACTACATTAATATAATAGTAACACTCACAGGGGGTCATTTTTCACCATTATGAGTACTTTTACTTTTGATACTTTCTAATTACATTTTAATGATAATGCTTACATACTTAAGTAATATTTTTAATGCATAACTTAATGAAGTATTTTCACAGTCTGATATTGCTACTTCTACTACCACTAGAAAAATGCTAAAATCTAATCAGAATTCTATACACACACACTGAACTAACTGCTTTGTTTAATTTTTAATAAGAATAAGGAATAGAATTTATCTGTCCAAAAGTACGTGGACTACCCTGTGGAGTTTAATGTTACAGAATACAATGATATGTTAGACAGTAGTCTGCTTTCAACTTTGTGCTAACAGTTTGGGCTGTGCTCTTTGCTGTTTCAACATGACAATGAATATTTGCACAAAGCCAATGAAGAAATGTTTTTCAAAGAACTTGACTGGCCTGCACACAGTGACCTGACCTCAACCCAGTCCAACACCTTTGGGATTAACTGGAACGAGCCACGCCTTATCGCCCAAAATCATCAGTGGTGGACATTACTCATGCTCTGGTGGCTGAATTGGAGCAAATCCCTGCAGCTAGGCTCAAAAACCTTATGCGAAATCTTCAGAGAGTGCAGGCTGATGTTTCACTGCCTAAATCCAATAAATGTGATGGTTTAAAGTACTGCAGGTAGCTAAACCAAAAGTGACTCTTGTGCGTATATAACAAATATTAAACCACAAAAACATAGATAACTCTACCTTTCTTGGGCTGAGGGCTGCTGCCGCTGCCCGGTGTGGTTGGCCTCACATCTGTCTTGGAGGAGACATCTGTCTTGGTGAGGGTCTCTGTTATGGGGCTGGAGTCTGTTTTAGGAGAGAGGTCTGTGATGGCTGAGTCGTATGAAGTCAAGATGTCCTTCCCCAAAGATTTGTCCTCATTCTGGATGGACTGGGACTCTGTCTGCAGAGGAAGAGCTGGAGGATGGAAAAAGACAAACTTAACTGATTAATAAAAACATACCACAGATGTGTAGTGTGATGTGTTTAATTATCTGATATGTCACAACATTAAATCATCCTGAAACATACATAGATCATTGGATAACACTTTACTTGAAGGTATCTACATAAGAGTGACATGACACTGTCATGACACAGTCATGACACAGTCATGACACATAAACCCTAACCCTACCTCGAATTACACTTAATAACTGAAGCGTTATGTCATAAACGTTTATGACTTGTTTATAATGTTTATGACACGTTCATGACAGTGTCATGTCACTCTTATGTAGATACCTTCAAGTATAGTGTAACCGAACATTGATTTTGTGCGCTGTCATTGATGCTTTTTGTCTATCATGTGACGTTGTAATGCATCAAAGTCTCCAAGATGACGCTTCCAATAAATGCGAGAGACTTTCTCTCTACATCCATTGCTGACACACTTTCACTATAAGACTGGAAATCCCTTTGCGACTTCATTAACACAACACTCTCACCTAATTTGAAATCATTAACATCTCTTTCATACGCAATTCACACACATCAGTCGATCCGCAGCAAGACGCTGCACTTCCCCCTCCGTCACTGAAGGTTTTTAGTCCCACAGAGAAAAGGCCTCCTGTCAGCAGCGTTAAACATACCAGCAGTAGGTGAGACACAAGGGGGGGAATAAATCTCCGTTATCTTTTAAGGAGTGTAGCTGAAGCAACACATTTACAGTATTAAAAAAAAGACGGAGTGGCTAAGATACACATTGATTTTTCCTGTAGGGGTGGAAGAAAACATTAAAGGTTGTTGTGTTTAGTATTTCAGCTTGCTTCCCTAAAGAAAAATAATGCTTACATAGTGATTATCTTGGGAATAACTAATGATATTTGACTTAATTATCCCCAAAGAGCCACCTAAACTTATTTATAAATTCCCTGACTGCACTGTGGGGCACAAAATGCTCATGGTTGCTAAAACTAAAAATGAATCAAGATAGTTTCATAATTAAGTAGTTATTAAAGTCATTTTCTAAAGTAAAATGCCAAACATTTGCTGGTTTCAGATTCTGAAGTGACAATTTGTTGCTTTTCCAAGTTTTAAATTACTGTAAGTTGAATATATTTTGGGGTTTGGACTGTTGGTCGGACAAAACAAGCAAATTTGAAGATGTTGCTTAGGTTCTGGGACATTTTAATGGACATTTTTATAGGCTAAACCGTTTAACGAGTATGTGAGTGATTATTACACTTCCATAAAGGTGGGAGGTTAATTAAAAAAAGAATAGTCAAAACGGCTGTGTGGTATTCTGCATTGACATGTAAAGTTGGTAAAGTACCCTTTGAACCTACAGATTAATCGATAATCAAAATAACCGGTACTTGCAGCTCTACATTCAATATCATGCTTTAAGTAACATGAAGGCCCCTAGGCATCTGTATGAAAGCTTCCTAACATGAGCACCATTGATGGCTCCACACAGATCCGGTCATGAGGCTAGCCTTCCTGACCCCTGACCCTTATGGAAGACAACAAAAAGGCAACAAAAAAAGCCACAAAACACATCCTGTTTTAATCCCTGCTCCGACTTTGTTTTACACTCCTGCTGATATCGTCACTGAGTTCGGCTGCTGCTTGTACGACTCCCTCCCTCCCTTTACCCCTCTCTGGCTATCACACTGGAGAAGTCGGTGACAAACTGATCAAAGCTGCAATGACGCATGGTTGGGGGGTACTGGAGCAGGAAGAAGAAGGGACAATTTGTTCACTTCTACAAGGACATGTGGAGAGTGAGACAAGAGATGTATAGAGAAAGGATTGCTGGAAGACAATGAGAGGGTGGAAAAATGGTGCAGGAGGCTGTTTTTATAATGACAGAGGAGGAATGAGAAAGCGTAGGATTTGAAAAGCCAAAAAAGGAGGAAAGATAAAGACGGTAACAGCTAGGTCCAGATCTGGAGAAATTAATGAGACTGAGCTCAGAGATAGTGAGGTAGGAAGGTGAGAGGCTGCAGGCTCCATGCCAGCTCTCCACTCCAGTCAACCAACAATGGGCAGAGGGAGCGTGACGCTCTCTCTGGGCCCGTCCAAACGTTCACCGAACCACATAAATCACAGATTAACACTGGGCTCCTCTCCAGCTACCCCCACTGTACGTCAACACAGATCTTAAATGCACAGGATGCACAACAGAATACTAATGAAGGATTGATAGGATGTGAATTAGAGCCCCATGTGTGTTGAGATAAGAAAGTAAGAAAAAGGATGCAGGATCATGTTCAAACAGGATGACACTGCTTCTACCTGATGTTGAAAAAGGAATAGGATTTGGCAAAAAGAGGATTTCAGCGCTCCTCCTCACTTGAGAAGATTACTTGTTCACCACGTGTGGCTGACTTTTTGAATTTGATCAGTTTACCAGCCTTATATGGCTGACACAGTGAGAGACGATTAGGATGACTAAGATCACTTGAATTTCTAGAATTTAAAATATTCTTGGGAAAAAGGTAGTTTATAGCTAAAAGATTGGAAAACAAGTCAAACATATAAAAAAAAAAACACATTGACAAGTGGTGGTGATAACACTGCCACCATAACACTGTCAGAAAAACACCATACACACAAAGACTGACTCTCTTTTTAGCTCTTGCATACTGCATCTTCCAAGTACTATTGTCCATGTCATATGGTTCACCCTTTGGGTTGTCATTGCTTATGAAAACATATGAAATAAGATTTATTGTACTGGATCTCGACTGGTGTGGATTATCGCCAGATACCTCCGATGTCTAATGTGCGTATAAACCAGGTACCACTGCAATAATATGCACAGAAAATACTACAGAACAAAGGATGAGATCTCTCTATGACTCTAGTTTATGTGGCAGAGTCGACTCTTAGTTACATGGCTGTTGTGTTTTCTTGCAACCTAAATGGTACTGTTGAGAGGAGTGATAGCATGAGTTGTGTTAAAACACAGTACACATACTACACTATAAACCTTTGAATTCATGAGCAATAGAACACAGCCTTGCTCAATTCAATACACTCAGGGGCTTTATTTCTAACGCTACAGTTACTTGGTCTGGCTCACGGAGGCAATTAGGTAACTTTGCGTTGCGCTCCGTGAACCGTGTGTTGAAATGGCAATTACGAAATGCTGATATACAGTACATTTACTCCACTGTGGTTTAATAATAGCACACGTGGAGTGAGTCATAAAGAAAGACTCATTAAGTGAATGAACTGACTCAGTAATGCTAGTTACTCAGCAGTAACGTTGTTTGTCTAAAGTTGGCTAACATTAGCCACCATACATGCCTGGCCATACCAGACCAAGTAAGCTAACTGTAGTTTAGCAGTGAAGCACCTGAGTGTATCACACTCCATCTCAGAGACATAACTCAGTTAAATATGAACACAAAGACATGATACACATATACTATAGATTTCCAAGGATATTATTATCCCAAAATCCATCCACTTAGAAATCGCAGAAAGAAATGCCCCTTACAACTCCAGAACTTGCCTGAGAATCATCGCATTTTGAAGTTTTCTTCAGTATCAAAGTAATTCAGTGATAGTTGTCTGTATCCAGAAGGTCATTTTTACAGTTCATTGTCCGTCTGGTTTTATTTTCTAAAAAAGCTTGTAAAACATCAACCCTGTTGTCTACAGTCAATTTCATGAACATAATTTTTTTTCAGGAAAAACTGGGCTATTAGAATATTTGTGCTGCAGTGAGGTCACTTGAATGTAAAAAAAAGGTTGTATGACCTTAATATATAAATAAATGAAACGGAACATGAATCTCACAGATATGTATCGATATCACACACAGATCAATAAAAGCTAAGCCAATCTCCTGTCTAAATCAGTTCCCATATGTATTAGGAGTCACACTGTGAAGAAATAAACCTTATAACTTATACAGTTGACAAAATATATAAATTTTTTCAAAAAAAGTCCAGTCGCTTTTGCCCTCATGACATTCACTTATACCAATAATCAAAATAATAATGTCATATTTGATGAAATCACACACACAGCAATGTTCTAAAACAGTTCTCCTATATATTTGGAGTCACGCAGTGCAAAAATAAACATAATGAATATTATAACTCATGTAAAAGGACAAACTATTTACATTCCTTCAAAAAAGGCCCAAATGTATGTCAAATCTCAAAACATTCTTCTCTATAGAACGGTAATAGACTGGAGTGATCTATCTTTCCACTATATAGTCTTTGTTCTCGCTCAGATTAGCTGGAGTGATCTAACTTTTCCACTCCATATAGTCTTTGTATGACGGACCTGCCTTCCCATTGGTTGAAAGACGTCAACACAATCTTACAAAGCATTATGGGAGATTTATGGTAGACGGTAGCACTGAAAGCTAGCGGCAGAAATGACCGAAAACGTGATAAATGATGGACATCAAGTGGATAAATCTAGGATATAAGAGTTTGGATTTATTGCTGAACAACTCCGAAAAGAGGCACTAGTTCAAGGCTGGATAGAAAACCTTCTGTAAAGGCTACAAAGACACCCCCGTGATGGCTAACTCCTTAGCTTTTAGCAGGAAAAGTCGGTAAGTAGCTACATTAAACCGTTGTCAAATTATCTAAATATTAATCAGAGGTGCTGTTCATCGTCGTGGACGATGCCTTAGGGTTCTGAGGGTGCCATTTAGACAAAATGTAAAGAAAAACAAGCTAAACAACGTAGCTCAAGTGGTTGCAGCATGTACTGTTAGCTCACTGAATCCATGGCAACTTTAGACTACCTGTTTACAGGCCCCAAAGCATTAGGGAACTGTATTACCAAAAGTTAGAGGATGACTACCCCCAAAAAACAAGTAAGACCAATAATAATAATACTATCAGCTACAAAATTCATGAATATTAACTTCTTCCATGTTTGTTGACACAGTTGTTTAAAAGAAATTGCTCATTATAGGTGAAATTCAATTTAAAAATGTTACAATTGCTTCCAATATACTAACAACTACTGTAGCCTATTATTTGTGAAAACTAATATCATAAAATGGAATAATACCTTAATTAAAACATGCAGCCTTAATAATAATACCCTTTTACAATTGTGTCTCTGCAACAACAATGACCGTCCATACAGCCTTGCAGAATACATGTTCATCGTCAAGTCATCTTATCGCACATGATCAGCCATTCATGTGACAGGCTCCATTTAACACAGAAACACAAATTCAGCATGATGTTCACTCATCACTCCCCCTCCCTCAGAGCTCCTCGTCCCGCCACAGCCATCTCAGGTTTCTGTGCCACTGTGACAGACTCTGGGTTTATAAATAGCGATAAGCACCATGTCAGCCATAAAAGGGACTGGCTTCTTTCGAGGCACCTTGGGACAGCACAGTGATCACAAACTGCAGCATGTGGTACACCAGCTTTACTGCACAGCCAGGTCAGGAAAACTTAATATTGTTTGTGTGTGGGCCACATTGTATGGTAAAATCCAAATCCGTCTGGCATATAAACGGTTTTAACCAATAATAGAATAAAACAGAGAAGGACATCCAAATGAGAGTTGGTAACCTTCCAAACTTGACTGAAATTTACCAGTGATGGTCAGGAAAAATGTGTTAACCTTAATACTATACTCTAACTAGGGTTTCCCTCGGACAGATGAGGGAGTATGGATACTTATACCTCTAGTTCTAGTGCACTGCATTTCCCAGAATTTCTTTTTAAAAGGCTCCCGAGAACAGTGTGACAGCTGTGGGTTGTATGGATGTAGAGGGACTGACAGAAAGAAGCGACATGGAAAAAAACATGAAAACAAAAAAACATCAACAATAAAATGGTCCCAGAAATATGAGGTGGGTCACATTTTCCAGTAGATCTTCTCATTTATTTAAGTTTTTCTTACTATGGGCTTGAACAAACGCGTGGCTGCATTTTTTTAATGCCTTTGCACACAGTTTTAGAGTATTTTGGGTGGTCAAAATAAGCCTAATTTAGCTCAGTTATAGATGAAACAGCTTATTCGGAAAGTAAAGAAATGCATCTTTAAGGGGCATCGTGGCCTAGTGATTGAGACGCATGCCATATACTGTGATTTCGATGTTCCTGGTTCATTTCCAGCATGTCATTCCCCCTCTTTCCCCCTTTGTCACCTCTCTACTGTCAACTTTTGAATAAAGAATCTCCCAAAAATACTAATGACTTGATCTTAACAATGGCTCTTTTCTATTAAAAGTGTCCCAGTAATTCATGGTTTCTGCGTCTACATGGCCGCAAGGATCCACAACCTAAATTGAATTCAGCCATCATTTATTTTATGTGACATGTCAAAATGTCTTCTGTTAAAAAGGCCTATTGCCAGTTTTCGACTTTTTCTGAAAGCTCCAATGTTTCGATTTTGTAGTCTACCCCATTTATATCAATGAGGCAGACTAAATTACATAACATTCATGAACTGTTGTATTAGACTGCATTAGTTTTAACTAATATAGGTGTACATAATAAACTGGCAACTGAGTGTATATTGTAAAGAATGTATTCAAAGTTGCTCACTTCAATCCTAACATGGGATTGAGAAATTAAATGACATCAAACTGCTTACATGTGCCTAGTTTGGGATGCATTTGTATATTCTGGAGAAATTAGTTCAATGCTGTAATAAAATAGTGAATTTTAAACTATACTATATTAAAAGGCTACTATGATTTTGTTCTGATTGTAGGTACAGTGAATATGAAAAATATTAAAAGTAAAGCATCTTTTTAATCCGTCTTAATTTTAAAGGTGGAGGGGAGCAGTTGTGTGAAGAAGGTCAGACTCTATTGTTTGGAGTTATGTGCATGAGAGAGCCAGTATGTAGTATGTGACGCGTGCGTGTGTGCGTGTGTGTGTGTGTGTGTGTGTGTGTGTGTGTATATGTATATATATATATATATATATATATATATATATATATATATATATATATATATGTATATGTATATGTGTGTGTGTGTGTGTGTGTGTGTGTGTGTGTGTGTGCGCATGAGTGGGACATGTTGGATCTGGGTCAGGCCAACCTCAGGAATCCCTGGCATCCACATTCCCCTTGCATGTGTTTATACAGCAAATGTGTGTCTTTTGTACTGTATGTGTCTACATGGTCTGCATGTGCTCAAGGGATTAAATTCATCCCAAAAAAGATTGAATACTGTATATGAAGTCAAAGAAACAGGACAATATCAGATTGATTTCACTTCCACAAAATGCACAAACTCAGATTAATCTGACAATTTGTTAATTTCACAACCGTCTGCAGGATTTACAGTATCTGATTGCGTACACATTGTTAAAGAGCAAATGTGGCCTTGATGCACGTCTCCACCACCTCCTGTCTGTGGATATAAAAAAAATCGGAAATGCTCTTGGGGAACAAGAATCCACACCCCAGGGAAAAGCAGAGGAAGAACATTGGTGGTGCTGAGAGAAACAACTGCCAAAACACACGCCTCCGGTTTGGAGTGTGGAGAGCTATAACCAGGGAGCGTGTGTGAAATGTTCACAAAAAAAATAATACAAGTAAATATTCATTTTACACCGATTTATACCTTTACAGCAGGAAAATGGTATCTGTTGTAACAAACGGAAAATCCACTTCCCTAACTCCATCTCATGACAAACAACAATAGCACCCAAAAGAGTAACCCAAAAGGTCACTGAGTCCTAATTCAACCATGCATGAGATAAAAAAGCCAACAAATAAAATGGCAACCCCACAACTGCCTCTGAAGTCACAGGAAAACCTCAGGCCTCACAAAACAAATGCTTCACAAGCCTTTGAACCCCTCAGATAGTCCCGTTACGCTGTGAGAGGTCACCAGAACCAACAGCTGTGTTTGTAATGAGTTCCAGGTCGCAGCAACATGCAACAACCACATGCACAGCTACTAATCACTGTCACAGAAGAAGAAATGGGGCTTATTTGTACCAAGGAGGTAAGCTTCGCTTCAGAGCTCGAACCTCCTATTGCGCCATTTTGATGCTACAAAGCACCCAACGTTATCACCCAACGTTAGCATCCCATTGACTGCCATTCATTTTGACGTCACTTTGACAGCGAATAACTTTACATCTGAAGCGTTTAAAGACTTTATTTGTCCATTGTTTATTTCTAAAGAAACACGACAATGTATAAAAGGCTCCATTACCTTATATCTCACGTTATGGTGCGACTTACTGTCGCATAGTAGAGGAATTACCGTATAGTACAGGAGAAGCTTGCAGGCAGTTTTGTCTCACATTAGCTGTTTACATTGAATTACTAATGTTAACCAGCATTTTAGTTAGCAATAATTAGCCTGTGTCCATGTTATCTCCTTACATATACCTACGCTCTCCGTCTCTGTAAGATTGGGAATGATTGAGATTTCTCTTGGCACAGCTACCAGAAGACTTACAAGTTTCAGACACGTTGCTCACGTCACATTTACGTCGTCTCTCTCAGTTGGAGGCTGCGCAGTAACGCTCAGCGCTCACCGGAAAAGTGCTTCTAATGGCCTTCACTGGTCTCCGTCCAGAGCAACGGGATCTGTTGGTCCATTCTTATATACTGTCTATGATTTGTACTGATAATAGAAGAGAATCCTTCATTTTAAAGCTAGGTTTCAATTATGGACACTGCGTCAGCTGTTATGAACAATGCAGCGTTTTCTCTTTGGAGTCTGGCTAGAAGTCAACATAGTTGATTGTTCGCTAAGTCACGCCACTGTTAGCTACTGTGGCTACGCCTGTCAAGGTTTCCCTTTTTTTTTAAATGGAGTCTTTGTTTTCATACAAAATGTGAGCTTCTCATTTCTAGCTGACAACTAAGTTGTTGGTCTCTTCTATACAAACACAATTTCTCCCCTCACAAATGTTTTATCTGGAACAACATGAACATCATATATAGAAACAAGACTCTCTTTATAGAAAACTGGTTTAAACATGATATTCTACTGGTATCCCAATTATTAAATTACTCAAATCAAATTTTAACTTATGACGACTTCACCCATAAATTTAATTTCCATCCTCCAAGAAAAGAATTTGATATTGTAACCAGAGCTATACCTCATGGGATCATCACCCTACTTAGAGATGAGACAGATTTGGATCAATTTAATATATCTTTCTCCAGCAGTGTTTCAATAAATGGTCTATCTTTTCTAGACAGAAAAGTCAACAACAAAGTAATAAAAGACGTTTTATGTGCAAAATCCATCCCTGCCTCCAGATACAAATGGTCCCCCTTATATGAAAATATTACGGTTTTTATCAGCTGCTGCTAGCTAGCATATGCTAATGCTCATGCTAAAAGTTGAAAAGATGTCTGTCTCCAGCAGACTTTTTAATGTTTCCAATTGGCTTTTAAAAAAAATAGGAATCCTGTAAAACTGTCTTAAATATGCACATACTTGCCTGATATGATGCTAAAAGATGGAGGCTAAGGCTAACAGGCCCCAGGCAAAAACATCCTCACCAGTAGATGGTCCAAAGTAGATTTGAAAATCTTCATGGTTAGATAAGGTAAATGAGAAAACATGCCCTTTTCTGTAATTTGGGTGGTCTGTCTCTCCGAACAACCAAAAATTGGAGTGATCCTGACACAAGATGCTGTATAATAATAGAAGGAAGGAATAGTGAAGGACCATTCTCTTGTTATCTTAACCCCTCCCGTCTCTTCATACAGGATAAGCTATTAAGAGTTACAAGTAATATGAAGGGTGTATGGGTCTGAACATGAGAGCTAAAATAGATTTAGTCAGAATGGAGATCTCCAGATGCTTTTAAACACAAAGAAGTGGGTTACCCAGTCACAAAGATACAACAGGGACAAGCATAAATCATATATGGATAATCTATTATTCACTTTTTCCTGCTTCTCTATTCACCAGCTCAGGGTTGATACTAAAAAAATAAGGTTGAAGGTTATGCAGCGAGAAAGGGAACATTTCTGAACCATTTTTAAATGACGAGGTACTGCTGAAAAAAAGCTTTTCTTCCAGTCGGGGAGAAAATAGCTCTGGCGGGGTTTGTTGTGACTGAGGCTGTAGTCAAGGAGCTCCACTTCCTCCAGTCATGATCTCATCATTAGGTCATCATCTTTACGACATAGCAACACCAAGCAAGACACATGATGTAAATAAGCAACAAGTTACCACAAAGTCTTTGCGTTAAAGGCACACAGAAGGAGGCAATAACAATAAAGCAGCTACAGACATACTCAGTCATTCACACACACTATTTAAGGTTGTAGGGTAACAAACAGAAGTTTGGCTTCTAAATGACAAAGAGACGGAAAAGAGATAAAGTTAGCCCTGGGGGTGCAGGTTTAAGGCAAAGTTGTTGTGCAGCTGCCTGTGTTGAGAGAACATTTAACATTTGTGAATTTTGGCTTCTTTTTTTTAATTAAAAATAACAAGGTATCAAGGTATTGAAATGTTGTGATTATTGGCAAAACTCGTGTCAGCATTTCAGCCTTGTACAGCACCACTGAAAAAAAGAAGTCACTAAGTGATTTGCCTAAATAAAAGTAAAGAGATATTATCAGAGAAACACTCAGTTACATAAAACAGAGAAGTTAAGTGGAACAAAAGACAGAAACAAAATGCAAACAGAGATCTGCAGTAAAAAATAGACTCACTGCAGCTGATGCATGTCTGTTCTGTTTATTTCTCTCATTACCGCAGCCTTCTTCAGACACCCAGCACATACTGCATCAGAGTGCAAGAGTCAGAGAATCTTTTTTTGTGTTTTTACAAAGAACCATACTCCTAATTACATCTAGTCTTTTCTATTCCTTTATTTAACCAACTATTTCTCTAGAGACCTCGCCAAGAAGACAAAGACTCCTAATCAAGTGTATATAGAACACAGCTGCCCCACTACACATAACCACTTGTTTGGGACTCAAAAAGTAGGGCATTACTGTATCTGACTGGCTGACTACTGTTGACCTGGCAGCGTGGTGAGGTTTGATGACGGACTAAGTTTAATCTCAGCTGAGGTCTGGTTTCAGTGCTGCATCACAGCAGGTCAACAAATGACTCTGAGACAGCTGGAAAAAATGAATACATTAACAACAAAAAAGGTATTGTGCTCCATCTCCATTTGACCTGACGTTTTTTTCTTTATCTTTGTAGTTTAACTAATTTCACTAAGTTCAAAAGCTATTATGAAAAGTATAGATATCCTGACACAGGATGACTGTGGGAATCGTAAAAAAAAAAAAATCTTCTTAATGGAAAAACTGGCATGTACCTTGAGGCTAGAGTTGGGCGATATGAACCAAATTAATTCCATGTGTTTAATTTTTTTTAAATTTTTTGCACGATATTTTGAACGTGAAAAAAACTAATTCTTTTGAATGTCATTATTCAATTATTTAATAGTTATTTAATAAAATAAAATAAAAAGTATTTTAATTTGTATAATTTATCGCACCGTTGTGACGAAAAGAGAGCTGAGCCAGAAGGCAAAGCTCTCAATCTACCGGTCAGTTTTCGTTCCTACCCTCACCTATGGTCATGAAGGCTGGGTCATGACCGAAAGAACAAGATCCAGGGTACAAGCAGCCGAAATGGGTTTCCTCAGGAGGGTAGCTGGCGTCTCCCTTAGAGATAGGGTGAGAAGCACAGTTATCCGTGAGGAGCTCGGAGTAGAGCCGCTGCTCCTTCTCGTCGAAAGGAGCCAGTTGAGGTGGTTCGGGCATCTGGTAAGGATGCCCCCTGGGCGCCTCCCTAGGGAGGTGTTCCAGGCACGTCCAGCTGGGAGGAGGCCTCGGGGGAGACCCAGGACTAGGTGGAGGGATTATATCGCCCACCTGGCCTGAGAATGCCTCGGATCCCCCAGTCGGAGCTGGTTAATGTGGCCTGGGAAAGGGAAGTTTGGGGTCCCCTGCTGGAGGTGCTACCCCTGCGACCCGCAACCCGATACCGGATAAACGGACGAAGATGGATGGATGGATGGTATTTTAATTTTCTGTATGTTGTGATAAATTGTTACAATTATTAGTCTTAGTGTTTTGACTTTTTACATCCAGTATCGACAGCTTGACTTGACTTGAATTAATCAATTATTTCATTCCTAAATGCCATGAGGATTAAATACCTCCGTTCAATTAAATCAACAGGAAGAGGGTGCTGCAGCATCAACTCTGTAGTGTTTTGCTTCAAGAACAATCGTTTTGGGGGAAAAAATCAACATGCACACATCCAATCTGGCAACCAAGAGGATGTGTCTGCTCAACTAGGAGAAAACCTGACCAGCTACAGCAAAATTTTACCAGCATCTTGCTGCAGCCTGGTCTTCAGAGAGCTGCAACATAGTATTGGAGCTGCTAGGTCATGGCAACTCGTGTGTGGGTAATGGAAGAAGCCGAGTGGTGTCATTGAAGGAAAGACTGCGTAGGTAATCAATTGACTGGTGCAGCAGGAGACGCTGCATTTTGAACTGGTTTAACGCTGCTCATATGCTGTTCAAAAATAGCCATGTGGAGAGCAGAAAAACAAATGGAGGGGTTTGAAAAGAAAACAGGGCTCTAGAGTGCGACCAAAATTTGTAAGGGTGCGACTAAGATTTTTCCTAGGTCGCACCGGTGCACCTAACGTCCTCGCATCCGCTGCCTCTCCACGAACGAAGCGATGTCGTTTATATCGATATGGTTTAATGTTGCGTTACATGACCCATTCCTTCTGTGTTTGGATCTCTCCTCTGCGCAGCCCCGCCCCCATTCACGCTCACCTGCAACATGGAGAGACACAGCGCCGCCGGTCCACATGCTGACATGTCTTGACATTGTCTACAGTTTTAATTGTTATTAACACAGCTGTATATTGTTAAGTATGAGAGGGAAACCTGTATTGGTACCAGTGTTTCCGCTGGTAACTCTCTGTTATTGCGGCCGCCACGGCGAAAAAAACATTAGAAGTTATTGAATGCAACTAACTTCAGTTCGTTGAGTAGCCTAATAGCGTGTGAGACGGAGCCTGCTGGACCTGGGCGAGAGATGTGACCCATGGCCAGAATATCATAGGTCATAAAAATGCAGCGCAGTGACGATACAGACATTTCATAGCGTACACAAGACGTGTGTAACGCCGCTGACCCGCCAAAGCGCATTCGACCCGTGCTGGACCCATTCATAATGAGTCAGCAGATTATAATATATATCCTAGGCTATTTATTTCAGATAACTTTCATTTACATGTGTTGCAGCTGTATATTTTCAAACTGGTAAAGGAAACCATGTCTTTGCATTTTATTTGAATCACAATCTGTTTTAATAAAAGAGCTTGTGAAAAGTGGCTTTGACTTAAAACTGAACATTTAGCCCACTTTGTAAAAAAATACAGAGCTATATATCGTGTATCCCCATTCAGCGTTAACGGTGACGCGAGGAAAAATTTGGGTGCACCTACATTTTGTGTTGAAATTAGGCACACCAGTGCAACCAAGGCAAAAAGTTAGTCTGGAGCCCTGTCTGACATAACGCCGTATCCTTACACACACAACCAAAAGATTCTCTTTGCAAGGTGTGGGGACTATGCACCATTGCCAGATCTGTTTGAAGTCAAAATGACTGATCACATAAATATGTTTTATTATTATGAGTTTTGTTGTCCTGTCTTCCAGATTAAAATGAGGCTGCAGTCATACAGACTGTTAGTAGCATGCACCAGCCATCATCTGAGCTCTAATATTAGAGCCTGTGGGTCCTGTGACTGAGATGTAGCTACATCAGTGCTGTTATCTCCACACACACACACACACACACACACACACACACACACACACACACACACACACACACACACACACACACACACATATGCCCGCTTGCACACACAAACACAGCAGGAGGAAGGGGGAGTACATCTGTAAGTGAATCCCCTGAGGTTGGAGTGACACATCAACAAAAACATCCAGTACATACTGCAAGGCAGCATGGGTAATGGGGGACAAGTACAGGACAGGAACCACACGGATACAGCTGAATGACTATACCACAATTTTGCTATCATAGGGAATGGTTCCTAAAGTAATACTCAACATTTTCATGTATCATCTCCTTTGAAGAAAGACATTTGAGCTTATGGAGTCTCCTTGGAGCAAGCACAGCAGAAAGCTCCTATTTAACACTTAAGATGAATGCATTAATATCAATCAATTAAACTTTAATTGAACAGTTCAACACCCACAGAAAGAAAATCTGAGTGAACAGCAGAATAAAAAAGGAGAGCAGGAGGGAAGTGCCTCTGGGTTAGCTGGAAAGGCCCTGAGGACAGAAGCAATGCTGTAGTACGCTGTGTAATACATCAAAGTGACTCTTCATCTGGAACATTTAAGATACATTCAAGTGCAGCACCGGGTTTAATGGCCAAATTCATGTGACTGTTCCCAGTAACTACGGCTGGATATCAGACCTCAGTGCTCTTTTGGTACCGATCGAAAAGTAGTGCAACTAGCAATTATTTTCATCATCAATTAGTCTGCAAATTATAGTTTGGTCGGTAAAATTTCAGAATAGAGAAAGATGTCCATCACACTTAATCAGAATCCAATGTGACGTCGTCAAAGTACTACAGTTTTATCCAGTCAGCAGTCCAAGACCTAAATATATTCAGGTTACTAACACATGAGACAAAGAAAAGCAGCAAATCTTCATAATGCAGAAGCTGGATACAGGAAATATTTGGCATTTTTGCTTGAAAAAACTGACTAAAATGTAATTACTAAAATAGTTGCTGATTATTTCTGCTTTAATCTTGATTAATTATTCTTTCTTTCAGTACTTCCAGATTTGAATCAAAATCTTGCCAATCAAAATTAAAATGTAATTAAAAATAGATTAAATTAGTTAAAGGTCCCATGGGATGAAAATGTCACTTTATGAGGTTTTTTAACATCAATATGAGTTCCCCCAGCCTGCCTATGGTCCACCAGTGGCTAGAAATGGCAATGGGTGGGCCGGCCTCTGGCTCACCCAGTGAGAGCGTTTGCCCCATGTTGGCTGAGTCCTGCAGCGGCGCGAGTTCGAATCCGCCCTTCTGCCTTTGCTGCGTGTCATCCCCATCTCTCTCCCCCTTTACTGTATATCCACTGTCACTATACAATAAAGGGAAAAGCCCCCAAATAATTATCTTTATAAAAAACACAGAAATGGCGATAGGTGTAAACCGAGCTCAGGGTATCCTGCTCTGCCTTTGAGAAAATGAAAGCTCAGATGGGCCGATCTGGAATCTTCCCTTTATGATGTCATAAGGGGAAAGGTTACCCCCCCTTTCTCTGCTTTGCCCACCCAGAGAATTTAGCCCGCCCATGAGAGAGAGACATCATGGCTTTCAAACGAGCAAAGTGGCAGTTGGTCAAGGCCACACCCCCACCCTCCACCCTGCCCCCCCCCTTTCTCCTCCTCAATAGCATTTAAAGCTACAGACACAGAAATGGCACATCCTAAGTAAAGCTCATTGTGGGACTGGCTCTAGTGGCTGTAATTCTGCACCAAGGCTGAATTTCGGGAAAGAGACTTCAGATACAGTATTAGGGGGAAACTAAGGTCTATATAAAAGAGACTTCAGATACAGTATCAGGGGACCACTAAGGCCTATATAAAAGAGACTTCAGATACAGTATCAGGGGACCACTAAGGTCTATATAAAAGAGACTTCAGATACAGTATTAGGGGCCCACTAAGGCCTATATAAAAGCATCCAAAAAGCAGCATGTCATGGGACCTTTAACAATGCCAGATAGGGCATGGCCTTGGTGGAGGTCTGCACTCTGCGAGTTCCCTTCTAGTTAATCTTAGGGTTTGGTTTTAAAGTCAAAGTCAAGTTGCAAGTCTTTTTTTGATTTAGTTAAATCAAGTCTAAAGTCATCAGATTGATGACTCAAGTCCACACGTCTTCTTATCAACATCACACAACAGTGATTTAACAGCAACGGTTATAAACAGAGAAAGAAACCGGTAGATATATGCAGTCAGCATAAGCACTAAGAGTACGAAAGTGATATTTAGGAAGTGGACGACAAAAATATCATGATTGAAAACTGGGTAATTTTGGATTAACTGTGAACCATTCGGAGTATTTGTACACAAGAGATCTGCACTTGATGTGCCTCTGATTTCTCTTATTACTGCCTCCACATCAGCTCTAAAATAGTCACACGTGTGTAGGTGTTGCTACAATGACTCTAATCTATAAAATATGATATGACAGTGCCTTTTATGACTAAACTCTGCCTCACACCGTTCCCTAACAGGATTATGCTACAAACAGAATTAATATCAACATCCCATTCATGAATTCTGCTTTTTTTGAAAACCGGATACGAAGGGAAACATGACTAATCTGTGCATAAGCGCTCAGGGTGCTATATCCTTCTTCATGCTTTGCAGCAGAATGGAGCATTTCCTCTCCTTTCCTGTGCAAGCGGTTAGCGCCATGGCTGTGATTTATAGCATCTGGTCACAGGGAGCGCTGACGTGGAGTTAGGGCAGAGTGAGCACTCTGGTCTCCTCCTCCTCCCTTCTTCAAGGATCCACTCAAACCACAACAACCCTGCCTAAACCTCGACTCCCCGTCCAGTTTCTCAGAGTCCTTCTATAGCCGATCCTTTCCACACCCAAGCCTCCCACCCCCATGCACAAGCATTCAAGCCCCCAGGACGCAAACAAGACACAGTTAGCCGAGCTGTGAGAACTTGAGCCCTGCTGGACTGCAGAAGCTGAGAGGAGCTTTGTCTTCCGTTTAGTTTTCCCTCAGATGCAAACAGAAACAGCATTAAAAACTTGGTGCTAGTTCGGGAGTTAGGATTAAACAATCCTCAAGTGTAACAATTAGTCGATTAATCAAGATAAAATTATTTTGATGATTAATTGATTGTTTGCTAATCCCTCCTTTAGCTTTCCATTCTCAGGCTGCACAGATGCAGTTCACAAAGATGAAGTGGCAGATTTACTATTGAAATTCTTAAAAAATATATTAAACAATGGGTTCTTGATTTTAAAAAGAAGTAGACAAAAGCAGAAATCTCATTTCTAGCCTCAGGCCAGTGATTTTGAAAAGCAAAAACAAAGGACGATTGTTGCTAGTAGCAGGTTGTATAAGATAAACGGTATTTAAAGTTAGCCGACTGAACGGTCAAGCGATACAATCATTTGTCAAGCAAAAATGACAAACACTCTCTGGTTCAAGATTCTTAAATGTTAGGATTTGCTGCTTGAATATTATTGTAAAGTGTATATCTTTGCTATGTCCCCTAGTCTCTGACATTTTACATACAAAACAATATAGAAATCAATTGAGAAAATAATCTGCAGATTAATTGATCATGAAAATAATCGTTAGTTGCAGCTCTATTCAACTCAATTTAGTGGATGTAAACATACGCCAAGGTTACTTCTTTTCTGAGTTTAATTGTGGGGGATGACTGATGATAGTGGCAAATTAAAAGCCGGTGGCAGGAAGGTTTCTAGGCCTAAATCTACATTTCCAGCCTGGCTGGGATGTTGAATGCGTGCCAAGAACATAACGTCAGCATGACTGGAAAGCACTCAGGGCCAAAGGGAGTCCACATCTCATGATTACTTCCACAGAGGAGCATTTAACTTCACACTGAGACTCTGTAGCTTTTCCAGCCTTGCAGTCAGTGACAAAGATAACGTTAACGTAAACTCCTTTACAAACAAGCGCAGAGGTTTTCTGTCTGCACCACACAAAAAGCCGGAGCCACTCCTATTGTGAGCCAGACAGAGTGTCTTTGAACATGTCATGTCTTGGTTTGACTCCAAAGTTAGTAAGAAAGGAAGCCGCTAGCTGTGTTTCCTCTAAGAAAAAAAACCCTATTCTGCTCTGTGGCATGGACACTGAGTAACACCAGAAGACAGAAAAACAGACTCTGATTAAGTGGCGTAATGCTGGTTGACTGGTTTCAGGGGCTGTGAGGGATGACAGGAGATATATGAGGTCAGGAGGGGTGAATGTGTATTTGTGTATGTGTGTGTTAGTGATGTGGATGGTCTCCATGCATAAGGGCTAAACCAAAGGTCTGCCAACCACAGACCTGAATAAATCACTTTACTGAAATGGGATTATGATCCCCTCTCACAGCCCTGCAAGCAAACTAGGCTGAAAAAAAAAAAAAATCGTGTTGGCTTGTCTTTCTATCTTTCTTTTAACAACAATGAGACTCACAGCTCTCAAAAAGGAGTCAGAGAGAAAGAATGTTTCTGTTTATCTTACACCACTGCCTTTTTCGGCGTCTAGCATTCCTGATAACGTCACGTAGATCAACCCTGCTGTGTGCTGCAGCTCTGACTGGAAGGCCTGCAACCAAAACATGCTTTCTTTTTCCCTTATTGATGGATGAATTTGCTCAAGAACAATTCAAGCTTGTTGAGTATTTCAATAAATACACTTTTTACAGCAAAGATTATAATTAAGCATCAAAAGACGGCTTCAGAGTTGACGACCATGCCTCAAAAACATACATATCTCCCTCCTCTTAACCACTGAACAAACAACATTCAGTTAAAGTCTTTCTCAAAGTTGACAAACTAAACATTTAAAAGCACTTAAAGCATCACAACTCGACCCGTGTAAACCATTTTAAGTAAAATACCAATGAAGCAATAGGTATATTTTTTTAACATGAGTGCATAAAAAACTGAAAGAAAAAGAGGAGAACCCTTACAATACCCTGTTAGTGCCTTCACTCAGTATCACTTGAGACTAATTCTAACTTTTTTATTGTAAACTCCAAAAGGTTTACTTTCAGAAGAGATCACAATAAGGAGTTTAACCAAAAGAAGTCAAGAACAGGAGCCATTTTATTTTGGGTATGTAATTTGCAGGCTTATCCTCATGTTAAGGGATTTCTGTTAGAGCTAGAACGATATATCATCCAGACTATTGCAGAGTATCAGTCTATATCAGCGGATAAGAAACAAGAAATTGCACTGCAGAAATGTCAAACAGCGTCACCATTACATATTTTGACCATCAGAGCGCTGACAAGTTCATTTTTCAATTATAAATGTCTCGCCGTGTTCGTTCCTGAGTAACAATTTAAAAGAAAAAACAAATCTAAGGGATCTGTATCAAGATTGTTTGTTAATATTATGTGTTTATGTTTAAACAAAACTATTACAATGGCCTATGGTTATGAACTCCCAAATATTAATATCATCATTGTCCTCAAAATTCCAGTATCTGTCGGATATATAGTTCCTATTCTTCTTCTTGAACATACAGACACCCACACATGCAGCGAGCCAGCACCATGACAGCCTGCCTTTGCTGTGATAAAAAGCTGCGGCAGACGTTACTCCCTCTATCCAAAGCTCTCCACATCAGCTGGAAATGGGGGGAGGGCTGCCAATGCACAGAAAGTCACCTTCTACCAGTACACAGGTCAAGGGGAGATGTGTGATGGAGGTGTTTTTTTATAAGCGTGTGATGCTTACAAGGCACCACACAAAATTATATAAGCCAAATCCAGAGAGAAAATCAGACCAGAAATAAAGAACTCAAACCACTTCAGACCTTCGTTGTTTACGAAAAGAAAAACATAAATCACAGACAAAACATTTACATTTACTGAGTGATTACTAGCCTAATTAAATGGTCCATATAGCCTTCTCTTCCAAGCTTTTGAAATAATGTTTAGGGTTTTGTTGGCCCATTTCATGGAATATTTACATTATTAAAACCTAGTATGTAGGCCTACAGTAATCTACAAGAGTAATACAATAATCTATAAGACTCACTAATATTGCTGTTTATCTATAAGGGTTTCACTGAAATTAAATCTTTACTGGACCATCTACAAAGAGGCTGGGCAGTGTGAGAAACCACCAGTTGGAGATGCAGATGTTGAAGCTCTGCATCAGCTAGTAGCTGCGCTGCTCAAGTGCTCTTGAGCAAGACACTGACGGAGATAAAATTTAGAGTTTTCCTACATGGATCTGTTTAGTATCTCACTAATATTGTGTTATTGTGTCTCCAGCTGCACCAGCTTGCCTGATTGTATATGTCCATTTTCCCCATTTCCCCCTCTGTGCACCATTGACGTGTTTGGTAATGGAGACCACTGCTCAGTGCAGCATTTCTGTTAGAGATGCAGACAGGCCGCTGTTGGAGTGTGGGGGAATTACAGCAGGGTTGCCAGGACGGACAAACATCCCATCTTTTAAGATTTTATGTGGGAGGAATCTAATGTGTTGCATTGCTGCAGCTGTTGAATCTAAAATGTTCACTGCCCAGTAAGGCTGATACACTGAAAAATGCCGACACACTTTAATTATAAGTGGTAGGATAAAAAGATTAAGGAAATAAATAACATTTAGGCTATAATCAGAACCCCCACCCTCTTTAATTCTACAGTAACGTTATTCATGACCTATTTTTTATGTATGTTGACTGTAGGCTGTTATACTCACATTTGTCTGTTAGTGTCAGCTTCTCCTCGAAATTATTTCCAAGCTCTGTATATTCCATTGTTTCCATTCAGGCGGATCGATTCCCAGTTGCTGTCATTCCTCAGAGTCGCACAAGTACAGGAGATGAAACTCCCGGTACAGATCGCCCCTAACACGCCCTTTGTAAATCCAACCGGAATAGAAGAAAAAGTGACCAAAAAATTATGTGGAAATAAAAACTGGATCCGACTGAAAACAACTGGGAATGACTGAAATGTTGAATTATGATAAACTGTCGTCAGTGTTTTGTTTTAGACACTCAGTTCAATCAAGTGGCTCTTCAGTGGAAAATCTACAGTGTGGGAATAAAAAGATTTAGGGAGTCCTGTGAGCCGCAGGACCGGAGTCAAGTTACAAAGAATAGGAAAACCTCCGGTCAGAACTTTCAGAATAAAAGGAAACGCACTCTAAAGCCAAGTATTTTGACAAAAGCAAAACTCAAGTTCCATAAACTAGGGGTTTCCAGAGCTTTCAATTGCATCTTGTGGTTTTCCTACGTAGATGGAGCTTGCTAAGTTAATTTGGTGATTCACTAGACCTTGAAAAATGAGCTATCTCCATGACAACTACGAAAACCATCCACTGAGAGGCCCACGACATGCAGGTGAAAGCTCCAGAAAAAAGCTAGTAAGTGGACCTTGATTTACCTTTTTTAAGAATTGTTTCTCTGGTCGAGAATTACTGTAGGTTGCCACTTTTTAGTACTAATAAAAAAACAAATATAAATATAGCATTTTTTGGAATTTTCACAAACAATAAGTGGCATGGCATAACATTCAACATACCCTTATGCCATGACAAAACAAAATTGAGATCAACAATACATTTCAACAAGAGGCTGTAGTAAATAAATAAACACTGAGGATACTCAAAAATGGTTCTGAGACTGATTATTGATTGTCTGAGACTTTGATCAGAAGGTCTGACAACAAATTGGCCTATTTTGCAGCAGCATGGTATCGTAGACTACTTGTCAAAGACAAATGCTTGAAGCCAATTTTGGTCTGCAGTTCTTTGGCATGTCACAAGTAGACAAACAATGATGTACAACACTAAACAGACAAGACGGGGTACATAATACAAACTTTTTTATAATCATGCTCAAAAAAGGAATTTGTTTTGGTGTTGTTGGTGCACGTCACACATTCTCTAATATTCCATCTAAAGAATGTGTGACGTGCACCAACAACACCAAAACGAATTCCTTGTATGTGTTAAAAAACGTACATGGCAATTAAACCCTTTCTGATTCTGATTCTCAAAAAACAGCTATTGTCGCAGAAGTTTTTTCACAGCAAAGTGGAACAGTCCCAATGTAACATTATTATAATTGAAATGCATACCGCTATTTTGTTGAAATTATCATTCATAGGCAAGTATACAACAATTGCGTTAAAAATATGTTTTACTTTCAGGTATCACAAACATCCTTGGCTCCATTTTAAAAGAACCATATTTTATTCTGAAGGCAACATTACTTAATTTCCGTTTGTAGTCATTTCCTTCCTCGTGCTAGTTTGACGCCACCGATCGCAGTTGAAAACCGCATGCCGGACAACTGGACTGTACCAACTGTTTAGCAAGGGTAGAAACTAATTCACACATTAAACACGAGACCAAATGATCGATCGAAGACGATTAAAAACGTGAAACAAAACATTGTATTCGCCGTAAGGCCTCTTTCATCGGGTTCAGCCGCAATAATAGAACAAACGTGTCCTCTTGGACCCCGTGAATGGTTTGAACCATCAGATGATTTCCAGCAGCTGAAAACAGCCCTGCTGCCTGTAGCTAGGCGAGTTGTCATAACAGCGTATACATCGGACTGTATGTGTAATTACAACAATTAATCATAAGTTAATTAACGGTTTGTAACAGCCAAAGGCATTATTCACTTCATGGACAAGAGCTCCATTAGGAACATACTTAATATTGTAATAGTAATTTGCAATATGCCTTAATTAGCACATACAAAACAGAAATAGGCTATCACTGGAATAATACTGGAATACCAATAAACAAAAATAAAACAAAGTAGCCTTCCAATGGCTCTATAAACCTACTAATGAATGGACAAACAATGATATGTAGCCTATTGTAGGCAAAGCATGATTTCTTTAGGGATATGCTATAAGCACATGTTCCACACTGTATACTGAAATGATGTTTTCAATGTATAACTAACAGGTATTATCTGCCTGTATGCTCCTCATAAAATTGACGATAAAAAGTGGATTAACAATTGACACGACCTTTCTGCCACTGCTTTTTCAGTCTTCCGGGAGGAAATCTGCAACCCAGTCTTATGTGAAAAAAAAAAAAAAAAAAGACAGCAGCACGAGGATGAATAAATAAATAAATCTTGAGGAAATCCATTAAATGTATATGACACCATGGCAGCATTAAACATTGTTTTATGTTTTTTTTTTTTTTATTGAAATACAGTGGCTGATTTCAGCAACGTCTAAATAAGACAATTATTGGATAACTTGGACATATATTATAACTCTTTTGCATCAGTGATCAATATTATCATATCAAAGTGATGGTTATTTTTTAATGTGACATATTCTCTCATAGATGAAGATAAAGGTGACTTCTGCAGGGTTAAGGAGTGTCATATTTTTATAAATAGTCTGACCAGAATCACACCCATTGCGTTTCCTTCTTCTTCTGTGGATAATTTGAATATAAAATTCTGATTAATTATAAATGAGGTCATCTGGGTTTCACCATCGTTTTTTTCTTTAATCTGCAGGACATGAAGGATGGAACTGTGTACAAATATATGTTAAAAAGCATAATGACAATTCCCTAAATGCTCATTTTAAGACTTTTTAGAGCAGGATACAACATGATGTTAGAGCTACTGCTAATGCTAAAAAGCCACATTTATGTGAGCTTTACCAGAGAGATAAAATATGCATGACCCACTTAGCTTGGTGAAGACACTAAGGACTTCATAGACCTCAGGACACTTCGGTTTCTGCGGCTAATGCTAGAGACGTCTTTCCTTTTCCTTATAGTTTAGCCTGAATACAAAGTTGGCCAGTTAAAACACTTCCCATGATCAAAAACTATCCTTCTAAAAATAACTTTAGCTGATGTATGGCTGAGCAGATAATAGCTCCGCTGAAACATTGCTAATCAATCCACTGGCAGCCCTGCGACACATGAAAAGGGAAGAGAAGCAGCTCCATCAGGGCTAATGGACTTAGATCTGAACTGTTGGTGCCTGTGAGGCAGCGATTGGCTCTGTTGTTGAGTCTGGAGTCTCTGGTAAAAAAAATGATTTGTTGATGCAGTAATGGGATTTGGAAATGCAATACTGTGGTAGAGGAAAGGCAAGCAGCGCTCAGTAAACCTCACATATCTTGTTCATCTGCATGAGAACCTACGCACGTACATTATAGGCTACAAACAGTAGACACACTGGACTATTTGTTGCTGCATTTTCATGCCCCTACTAGTACAATCAGATTTCAGACAGGTTGAGAGGTGCTTGATGACACACTGATCCCACTTGTGTTGTCTTTCTATACTATAAGTCGTGTGATATAGAAAGGAGAGGGGGTGGGATGTTGTTATTTTCAAGGCTAACCTCAAAATAAATAAATGACTAGTCACCTTATGATGGTGTTGGATCAATAAAATGAAGGGTTCACCAACGTCATTAATACCCATCTTCTCAGCACCATGAATAACTGCACCAAATTTCAATCCGTCAACATAGTTTTCGTCTAATAGTTTTTTTTTTTTTTCGAAAAATGTCAATAAAAGCAAGAAATGTCAAAGTGTTCATCCTAAAGGGAGCATGGATGTCTGTACAGGGTTTCATGGCAATTTATCTGTGAGTTTTTTTCAATCTGGCAGTGGACTGACCGACTGACCCACATTGCCATCCAATTGCAACTAGCATGGCTAAAATATGATGGACAAATATGATAGGAAAAACGCTTGACCGTGTTTTTCTCATATTATTTCGGATTCTCAAGGATTCCATAAATACAGCATGTTTTTTTAAGCGTTTTATGTCAGACTCATAAAATGACAGCAGAACAAAGTGTGCCTGACGTACTGTCAAGCGACAGACATAAGTTGACATATTTAGCTCTTCACTTTGATGCAGGCAGCATCACTTAAGCAAGACAAATTACTTTTACTGGATCCCTCAGACTATTATTGCTATCAGTTAGAGCCAAATACAACTCCATATACCTGGTTAGAGCACTAAAACATATGAATATGATTTTTAATCAGCTCAAATTGATGAGCAACTGATTTAATCTGCATGTATCGATGTTTCCTACAACAAAGAGTTTTCTCAATGAGACTTCCTTTGAGGGAGTGCATGTCCATACTCGCCTGCACTTGACTAAGACATGGGGAGGTTCAGAGAGCCTCCCATAAACCCATGGAGGCATATAGTTAATTGCCCCTCCCACACACTGCCACAAAGGCAACCACTGATCTAAAAAGCCTGCAGTTACACTTAAAACATTTGTCTGGATCCTCCCTGTGTGTTTCACCAGGAGGGAGAGCACATTTCTGTCTGCAAAAGAGAGTTATAAAATGCTCTTTTCATTGTGAAAAAAAAAAAAACAAGTGCACAATGGTTTGGTTTTACAGGGCGAGTACACATATTTGGAGAGCACACTGCTGAAGTCAGAGTCTGAATATAACTACAGCTGCTATAGTGTGGGAGTCAAGCATGTCTGCAGTTGGTGTGGTTATCGAGAGCAGAGCTGGGGGAAAAATGTCCAACTGATTTCCTTGCGAGCAGATGACACTGTGGTTTAAACTGGATAGCATCCTCTGTCTTTGCAGATGGAAAAAAAAGCTAGCGCTATAAATATCAACTCTTTGGCACTGTGTTGTTGTTCTATTCTGTAATTTCCAGTCGATATTTCTCTATGCTATTAATTTCCATGTCAACAGCTGCATCTGATGAAAAACAAATGCCACAACAATGTTTGAAACTTGTCTCAAAAGTTTGACATTTTGGGAAATACGCTTATTTGCTTTCTGACAGAGAGTTACAGTAGATGAGAACGTTAACGTAGACGTTAATATCGCTTTGGCAAACATGAAGCTATAGCTAGCAGGTGGTTAGCTTAGCTTAGCATAACGACTGGAAACAGCTAGCCCGGCTCTGTCTACAGGTAACAAAAAACACATAACACCTCTAAAACTTGCTAATTAACACGGTTTATCTTGTTTGTTTAAGCCATACAAAAGTGTTTTGCAGTTGCCGAGGTGGTGTTGGTAGGCAGGTTTTGTTACTGTTGTACAGAGCTAAGCTAACTGTTTCCCTTTGTTTCCAGTCTTTACGCTTAGCTTAGCTAAGCTTACCGGCTGCTGGCGATAGCTTTATCTTTAAACCTGCAATACATTTTTTTTTGGCCATTTGGATGCAGTGGGTCATATTACAACATTGACATACCATCACCTTTAAGTTGATATAGCAAACCTGTTGCTTATTTACACATACAGCAGTTACATATAAACATTTGGAGTCGTGTTTCTGGCTATCTGATGCATGCAAGTTCAACATTCCCTCTCTTTTAGCTCTGTTTTTGGTCTTTTTGGCTCCAGAGGGAAATATCTCACTCTTTAGCTACTAAATGCAGCACTATGTTCACCAACTAGTCGCTTGTCTTGCATTGCCAGACCTTCCTCCACAGCGCTGCGGAGGGGGGTCTGGCTAGTCCACACACGTGTTGTGGTTTATTGGCATTTCTTTAAACCAATCACAATCGTCATGGACGGTGCTAAGCGCCGGACGGAGCCCCAGTGCCGCTGCAAAATAGCCTCAGGGAGAAACTTGTTTTGGTGGAACATGTACGTTCAAAAGTTGTTATAGTCATGCAACAGAAAACTCAGATTGGACAGATAGTCTAGCTAGCGGTCTGGATTTACCCTGCAGAGATCTGAGGAGCAGTTAACCATAGTCCTCAGAAATCGACCAGAGTTAAAAATGCCAACACAAAGAAAGTGGAAGGTGACGGACATCCGGCCGAAATGAGGAACAACTCCGGAAATGAAACGTCGTCGATATAGACTAACCGCCGATGAGACAAAAAAAAGAAAACAACGCTATAGCTGCTTTCTGACCGGAGGGATTTTTGCAGTACCTAGAACATAACATTCCTAGAACCCTTTTTTTCTCGTGTTCCGACTGGACCAATTTGGGGATTTTTAAGTCCCTCTGGCCACAGTTCCTATAACTCTTTCAGCTCCTACTTCAGGGCAGGGTCTTCTCTCTTTTTCCTTTTCAGCATATGAACCTAGGTCAACGAGGGTCGGGTTTCCGGTACAGACAGACCAACAATGGGACAATTTTAACAATTTTCGCCATCTTATTCATCACTAATTTCACTTATGACAACGTTGTAGGCGAGAAATTAACTGTTTAGATTTCGAATATAGGCAGTCTTGCGAAAATTGATGCCGAATTGACAATTTGCTTCAAAGTTTTCGGAGGTCACTGTAAGCTGGAGGTCTCTCAGACCGGTCCCGTAAATAGGAGGCTTTTATTTCACCATAACGGTTTGTTTGTTTAAATATCACAACACATGTCCATCATAAGATTAACGGGAACCTGTGGTTAACTGTCTTTTCGGCGTTAAACTCCACAAGAGTCAAACTCCTGCAGCTGGCCGGCCGTCTCTCATACACACACTCTCTCACACACACACACACACACACACACACACACACACACACACACACACACACACACACACACACACACAGTGCAGCAGGCAGAAGCAGGGGAGAGAAGAGATACCGATTTCTCTTAGGGAGACTTGTTTAAATTATGACAAATATGCTATATACATTAGATTTAGAATTTAGTTCATACTTTTTTGGTGTATTTGTGTTCTGATTTTAACGCTATAAAGACCGTTGCTGTGCTTGCATCACTCCCTTACCCCTCCTACCAGTCCCTATAGCCACTTGGCCAGTGCGAATGCAAATGGAAAAAAAAGGTTTTGGGGGAGAGTAGTTAGTAGATCTGTTTAGAAGTGGACTTTTCCTATAACTATGTTCCTGTAACTACTTGGTCGGAAAGTGGCTATTGATAGCAGGGACAGTGAACCAAAATAGTGAAGGTGTCTAAATGACAGCTAAATGAGCTGAAACTCACTATAAAGCACCCAAAAGCCGAGGGGAGCTGCAGATTCAGGTGATAATTCTCTGCAGGTTCATCACAGTGTGCGGCCCCTTTTGTCATCTGATACATTGTTATGATGAAATTATGAATTATAGCTGCTTTAAATATGAGAGCGGTATCAATCAAGTATATGCCAGGAAGCAAACAAGCATATTTCCCAAAATGTCAAACTTCAGAAAAGTGATATAGCCACTGTTCCCACAATAAGAAAACGTCTGATAAAGGCTGATGACTGATGTGTCCATTTGTCTTTTGGGTTAAACACTAGCCCTGCCTCATATCCAGTCAGTCACATTGCTCACATACAGTCACACTCCACCCCTCTGTCCGCCCTCTAGCAGTTGGCACAGTGCTGTCTTCTCAAGCTCTCAGCTGTTACTGTAGCGTACCACTGACTGGACCAGCAGCTGTCGGGGACTGCACTAACATTTTATCTATATCATCTCTAGATTAGAGCATCAGGAAATCAAGGTGAGGCTAAAACATATGGCTCAAGTGTTTTGGCATCCCCTTCCATCACCACAACTATGGATAAATACAGTAAGGTTCATGTTCCAAAATACCTCTTACATCTCATTGGCCTATTTAAACTTAGAAATAGAGAGTACATTGTTGTAAAAATGTAACATTCAGCTTTTTTTCTCTCAACCAAATACTGATCTAAAAAAAAATCAGAGATACAGGAAACCATGTATATTTAAAACAGAGACCACATACCTTGCATAGAAGCATTTTTATATGGATAATCACAGTTCATGTATGTAAAAAATGTTCATATCTGCAGTGCCGGTTTCCTTGAAAGCTTCATACAGGAAGCCAGACTCTGGAGTCGTTGTAAAAGAAGGATTGTTTAGGCAAAATTTGTGGATCATAGAAACCTGGAAAAAAGGAAAGGAGGTTGAACTTAATGCTTTCACACTTGCAAACTTTTGACACAACTGAAATAATCAAATCAAGACTACATGCATGTCTTTATCCTATAGCCAGAGAAAGTAATGTCAGGCAAATGATCAACCTGAGCTACACCCACAGAAAAAGAATTGTATATGAAATCCCAAAAGTCCAGGAGGGGCATTCCCTCTTTAAATAAGTCACAGCTTGGTGTGTATGGGAAGAATTTAAACATTCAGCTCCAGGTAACAAAAAAATGCTTTTTGTGCTACTTGTGTTAATCTACTTCTCTGGGTCACTTATTGGCTTCAAATATGAATGTATTGCACATTTTCTTTTTTAGGATAACCACGGCTATGTGGTGTAACAGACAGCAAATGTGGGCTTAGCACATCATCTTAACTGATAAATAAAACATGTTAAAGTACAACAAAACTTTACCTCAGTGAACCCTCGCCAACCTTTCTGACTTAATAGGTGTCAAGGATCAAGACCCTTGAATGTAAATTATTTACAAGAGCATCATAACCAATACACATACAAAGGCAAACACTTTTCCAGCCTCCTCCCTAACTTTATAAACGCAACAATACTTTATGTGTGCATGCTTGTTTGATAGCCTATAACAACAAAGACTAATTACAGCCTAGCTAATTTTGCTCAGAAGGAATGAGACTATTGATGTAGATAAGCAGAAGGGAGACTGAAGAATCCTGGCAGCTTCTAGGGGTTACTTTATGGTGAAATGTCATTCAATTTTGATGTGCACCTACTTTTTCTTACCCTGCCTCATTTACATATTCTTAAGTCAGCAGGTTTCCTACGTTCCCACACTCAATTTCAATAGCTCCCAGAGTAGGGATGCAAATGTAATGCAAACCTATCCCAATGTATTTATTTAAAGATGTACAAATTAGCATTTGAATATAACGAGCAAATTAGTGCTTGAAAATTATGGCATTTCACACCACAACCACCTCACTGCAGAAGTCAGTATCTTAGCATATATAACATATATATAATTGTGTATTTGTGTATAAAATGATTAGTCTAAAAGAAACCCTCTCTCTTGAGAGATAACCTTGTGTTTATTGTTCATTTTTGTTTTATGGAACCAAAAGGTCATCACATCACCTGTTTTGTTTAGTTGTGAACAGAAACAAGAAAATATATTACATACATACCAACAACCAAAATGTCCTGTAAAATGCATGTATTTAAAAATAAAAAAAAAGTATGTTGGATTTGTTTTTTTAGGAATTACCTGGACCTGGCCTCATGTCCGCTCGTGGGTTTTGGAGTATTCTTTCAGTTCTGGATGCAAACGCAGCAGTGGGCATGGGATGCTTAGACAGGCCGGTATAATCCCCTATGTCATACTGCCCAGGGCCTGGCAAGGGAGGGCCCTTAGGGACAATCAAAGGAGGCGCTGATATTGCCAAATAATATCCCCTCCTTGAAACACAGTTAATAGAATTTACATTTTTAGACTAAAATTTAGACACGTAACCAAAGCGATAAATATTGTGCGTTTACTCACGGCATGACGGTCCTCTTCACCGGTGCAGGGGTCTGATGGGGACTGTAGGCTCCTGGGCCTGGTACATGGTTGTCCACCAGAGGAGGGATTCTCTGGGTTTTTGATTTGAAGGGGGACAAGACTGCCTTGGAGCCGTGCTGGACTAAGTGGCTGGTCACCTCATAGTGGCCTTTAACAAATGTATGGTGTAAGATGTAAAACTAAGATGCATACAATTAAGAAGAAAAAAAATGGATGAGATGATGCATGCAGAAGTTAGAGGAAAAAGAGGTAATTACATGGTGATGGTCCATTTTTGTTAAGGTAAAAAGCGTCGCGTCCAGTTTTTGACAGGAAAGGTGATGTACCAACAACTGTGGAGAAGCTTTCTCTACTACCACAACTGACCTGTCCATGCAGAAGACACAAACAGCTAAACATTAACTACAAGATGCACAACAAAGTCTTTAAAAGCAACTTGCATAATTCACATACATACATCATATTGATTTGGGGCTGGAGTTTTGTGCTTTGGGCAATCCAGCTGCACAGCCACAGGCAACCTGAACACCCTGGAGACGCCAATGTTGAAGTTATTCTTGTCTATGAAGGAGCTCTGCAGGTTGTATGCATTTGGACCTGGGATGCCTCTCTGTGGGTTAGTAGAAGCCCTGGCAGTCTGTTGGAGAGGATGATATGACAAATAATGCTCCTGCTTGTGTTTTTACATTGCAATACAAGTGTATTCATGAATATAAAAGGGCCATAATATACCACTGTTTTCATGTTATCTTTACTTTGTGTGGGAATTTGGTAGTCATGTTGGAAAACATTTACAGACATTTACGTCAAATTAGTTAAACACTTGAAATGAATAACAGATTAAATAAAATATGAGATAAGAGTTCAAATAAGTATGCCTTTTTTAACATGACCTCATATAATCTGTATAATCCTATGATCCTGGCTGTGACGGCCCTGCTCAGCATGCACCTGAAATCAGTGTAGGCTACTTGATTTAGGGGACCTGACCTTGGATGCAACAAAGCCTGTGGTGCCTTTCTTCGAGAAGGAAGGACTTTTGACTTCAGCACTGGAAATAAAGCCATAGCTGCCTGGTCCTGGATTTTCATTCTGAAACAAAACACATTATTACGTTTATATTGAACTTTTTTTTTTAGCTGATACTTTATAGTAATAGTTCGGAGAGTCCCTACCAGACAGACTTGTGAAGGGAATCTCCTAGCTTGAGATGAAAAACCTTTCTTTTCTTTATTTGTTATCACCACTCTTTGGTATTGTGTTGGTATTGCAGTTGAAACGGTGTAAGCCGGAATCCTATCTGCTTTCAAATCAAAAATGATAATAACAATATTATAGTTATTAGCTAAAAAATGATATAAGGTTTTCACATAGACTCACTTTTATTCAGTCCTCGGTACATGTTGCCCATGGTTCAGTTGGTTAACACGTAGAAAGTCAGTAAATCTGAAGCCATATTAAAACTCCACACAGATCGTGTCGCTATGGCGCATGGATGTATTGCTATGGTGACGTAAAAACAGAGCGGTGGTTCGATCTGACGTCCTGTTGTGGTCCTTTAGCGCCATCTCTCGGTAACATCGCCGTCCATCAGGCGCTTTAGCTATACCAACCCGCCTCTGTTTTGTTTCTAGCAGATAGCTCCATCCATCATGGCGATGCATGCGAAGGCGACTCCACCACAGATCCCGGACACCCGCCGGGAGCTCGCCGAACTGGTGAAGAGGAAACAAGAACTCGCTGTGAGTCCACGTTACCACAATTTTGTCAAAGATGATATCGGCATTGGTTGTGTTGTACTATGTAGAAATACAGCTAACTAACTTTAATCTCATCGTTTGCTAGCCAAGGCCTGGCTAAATGCTAGGCTAATGATAGCAGTTGCTAACGGTGGCTATCTCTTGGCAGTTCACTCTTAAGACATCCATGGTTCACTTTAGTAAAGCTAGTAGCTCCTGCTAACCTGGCTAGCTAGCTTAGCTGCTGTTAAGACAATATTATAGAGAGCGCAGCATCATCATTACTCCAGCTATCTGACGTCGACTCTTTTGGCAATGTTTAATTAAAACACTCAAGTATTGCTAGCTTCTCGACTACATTTTATTTTAAAAAAATATTGCCCTTTTTGCGCTCACAGACAGGCATTGCTGCAGCGAATATGCTAACTAGCTAGCTAGCATAAGCTACAATTTAGCCGCCTCCCGGTTGGCAGAGTTCTCGCGTTATGTTCTTCTTCTTCATGCAGCTCATTGGTGCATTAACGCCACCTTCTGCTCAGGAGTGTTGATCAGACAATAGATTTATAATCTAATTCCCTTAATCTTACTTTATATCCTCCATACTGTATAACCTAGTACTATAAAATCCTTATCCATCATATCCACACAAAAAACCTGTGTCCCTTAAGAACACTAAGGCAAGGCAAGGCAGCTTTATTTGTATAGCACATTTCAGCAACAGGGCAATTCAAAGTGCTTTACATGAAAACAGATTAAAAAATTAAAAACAGATTTACATGAAAACAGATTAAAAAAATAAAAAACATAAAATATGGGGGGGAAAAAAGAAGTTACAGTGCAGTATAAGAAATTAAACATTGAAGAGCAGTTAAAACAGTTAAATATATAAAAGCAGATAAAATAACTTTTCCTGGACTCAGTGGACTCACTAACAGTAGGCTGCCCCTGTGTCTTCTCACCCAGGCTCAGTAATGTGAATTCCTGCACCCCTAATTTCCTCATTATTCCTTGGGATACAACTCAACTACATGCTCTGATCATCTGTGCACAGTATCTACACATTTCTCACAATGTATGTAAGTGACTGTCTTTTTTTTTTCTTTTCTTTTTTTAAACCATAGGAGACACTGGTAAACTTGGAAAGACAAATATATGCATTTGAAGGCAGCTACCTAGAAGACACCCAGATGTATGGTAACATCATCAGGGGATGGGACCGATACCTCACCAACCAAAAGTAAGTATCACACATTACTCTCAGGCTGTGTATAGAAGAGAAGACAATAAGGGAAACATTCATTTGCAGGCAGGTAATTTTACAGCTATCACAAGAGCCACAATCAACTCAAAATTAACCAGCACAAGGCACGTGTTTACTGAAAACCTGACTTTTTTTCCTCTTAAGCTTTGCTATAAGATGAAAACGGACTAGAAAATGGTTCAACGCTGTTGAAGTGTCATGGAATTAATGAGCAGATGCATGGTGGTAACTTTGTGTCATTCCACTTGATCATGAGCTACTTACCTAACCATATTTCTTTAATTTTACCAGGAACTCCAATAGTAAGACTGATAGAAGGAATAGGAAATTCAAGGAAGCAGAGCGTTTATTCAGCAAGTCATCTGTAACATCAGTTGCAGTAAGTCCCTCTCTCACTGTACTTTTTCACACAATGTATTAGTTTCTCATTTGCACCATGACAACTACTAATGCAGCTGCACTCTCTGTTTTGATTTATAGGCAGTATGTGCACTCGGTGGGATACCTGATCACATGAATGAAAAACGTGAGTGTTTTTAATTGTTTTTTTATTTTTTTTACTTTCTCAAGCCAAGCCGTGTTGGAAATTTTTCTCCGTCAGTCTTTAGTAAGTACTTGCTGACACCGAGTTTGTGCTGTCGTTTGGGTTTTGGCTCTCGCCAGGTGAGGCAGGTAGCGGCACGGAAAGCGACGCCTCTCCAGATCTCCAGAACCAAGAGAACGAGCCTAGCCAGGAGGACACAGAAGATGTGGACTCGACGCTGCAGGACCTAAAGCCTCAGAAAGCTGCCTCCTCCTCCTCCTCAGGCAGCCATCACGGGAGCCACAAGAAAAGGAAGAACAAAAACAGACACAGGTACATAATGAAGATGCATTGTGTCAGCTGTTTAATCTCTGCTTCTTTTTCCTTCCGACTGTGCTGATTGTAGTCAACATCCAATTTCAGGATTTCTTGATTAAGAAGCTGAGTCTATTAATAGCTGATCAGTATGTTTACATGCACCTCATAGCTTTTTTAAATCTTTTTGGGAACCTCTCATATTTTGTGGGATCTGACACACCGACTTAAGAGCATGTAGACACACTGATTGTTTATTGGTAAGTTCAGTTTTGTTATTATAAGAGCCACTGTCGTTGGATTGAGTGAACACATTGTTCTGACTGGTTTGTTGTGTAGATTGTTTATAGTTGCGATATTTAATGTGGCTGTTTGTGTTAACCACCTATTTAATGTCAACATGTTTTTCCTGATCGAGGTTCACTGTTCTAACCACATAGTAACACAGCAGGTGCTCCACCTAACGCACTGTGACGGAGTGGTTCTCTCACTCTGTAAAGTCCGGACTGCAGTATTATGTAGACGTAGGGCTTTAGACTCAGGTTGGTGAACTAACAGTTGCTGCTCTCTTCCTTCCCCTAATGCTGCCCCCCAGTCCTTCTGCCATGTTTGATTATGACTTTGAGTAAGTCTGAATTTTACTTCCTGCTCCTGTGGTATTTACATCATGCCTGCTGTGAACCCCATCCTCAACTCTTCCACCGTTTCCCTTGCTCTCTGTCTGCTTCTGTTGACCTAGACTTTGAGTTCAAGCCTGCTAGTTATTCAGTCATACTGCATGTCCAACACTTTATCATTTGAATGCATATCAGCATCCAGCACTCTGATCTCTGGTTAGATTTGCTTGCTTGTTACTGGGGTATTTTCATATCTTTCTGACCCACGATTCATTTCAAGTGTGCTTCCCCAACTCCGGCAATTAAATAAAACATTGCTGGAGTTGTCAGATGTTGGGCTGGCTTCAGATTTGTGCACAAACAAGAACAAACACATGGCCATTTAGTGTACTTGTTGTGGGCTTCATGATACAGTAGTGGTACTGCTCCTCACCATAATTCCCATCAAAACCAGTTTTATGATCTTATTAGTATCTAATGTTGCCTTTCTTTGGTTTTGTTGCAGATTTGACATGAAGGTTAACAAGAAACCCAGAGCTGTAAGTTGAGTTATTTTTGTTTTATTCATCTAATAAAACTGTTATTTGGGCTGAAAGTAACAATTACTTACATTAGTGACCTAAACATATTTAGTCATAACATATTTACTTATTTTCTCAATTAATCGTTCTGTCTACAAACTAGCAGAAAATAATGAAGATGGTCATAATAATTTCCCACAGTCCAAAACCCAAAGATATTGTTTACTATCATGTATTACAAATAAAAGCATTGAATCCTCACACAAATATTTAGCATTTTTGCTAAACAAAAATGGCTCAAAATATTATTTAATAATTAAAATAGTTGCTGATTTCATTTTCTAGCAATGGATGACTCGACGTATCGTTGCAGCTTGTGATTGCTGTCTTTACCTTCTAATAATTGTTCTTATTCTTTGTCCTCGGTCCTCCTGCAGGACTATTCAACTTAACAAAGACCACTGGAACACCTGGACACACATGCGGAGGATACCTGTAGAGAAACATAAGATTTTTTGGACTTTATGAACTTTGTATGCCTTTTTTTTTTTTTTCTCTCGGTTGTCATATTTCAGCCTGTACTGTATGTATTGCTTGAAACATTCCCCCCCCCTGCCACCTACCTTTGGTCATGGTTAAGGTTTTGACCTACCAAGTATGTAGAAATATGGTGTTGCATGTTACTTCAGGCCTGATGAGGCCCACCTCCAGTAACACACCATTTTGTATAGTGTTAAAAAAAAAAATTGTATTTATTATGTAGTTAATTTCCCATTGTAAGAAGGTTATGCTTTTTTCTCTTAGTGTCACATAATCGTATAACCCCTGAATACCCCGGATTCTTTTATTACATGGTTTACACAGTTTTGGATAAAATAAAATACGTGAATATGTTTTGGTTGTTTCTTAAAAGTGCTTTGGGTCACTCATCACAGCAGTTAGGATTATTGGATGTTGTAAAGTAGCTGATAGGTCACTGCTGGCTGCAATAATCAGCCTGTATTGTTTCTTGTGTAAATCACTGGCAGATGCATGCATGTGAAACTTTGTGAAATTGTCCAATTGTTGGATGTTGTTCCCACGCCTCCATAAAGTTATATTATGAAATAGTTTTTAAGAGTCCAAATATGATCAGTGTTTACCTAACTCATATACAGAATAGCCAGCAAATTCTTTTCTGACAGTTTGTTTTATGAAAATAGTTACTAAAATAAACAGGCGCCTCAGAGCACAAGCTGATGACAGCACCGTGTCATTTACACAGTGTTTCCTGGGTTTTCTCAGTGGTAAACTTGAATATATAATGCTCTTTTAACAAGTAGATGATTTAAGCACTTTAAGTTGTTTCTTTTATACTATTTGGTCAACAAATGTTTGTGAAAGTTGCTGCTTTTAATGTTTTTAATCTACGAGGTCAGCATGCAGTATCCCAATTTATCACTAGGCAGCGCCAAAACACATGCTTGAATATACTGTAAATGACATGCACACACAGAGTTTGATACTTTACATAGTCATATTTATCCACTTGTTTAGATTGGGCATTTAGCTGCGGTCAAGATTGTTTGTACAAATCCTACACAATGAGCTTTAATATTAAATGTATGTGGGTAGCACACTTCTGACAATATCACACAAAAAATGAAATATAAGTGTTACACTATCATTGAGCATCGACAATATAATATTGATAATAGCAAAATGTTACACATAACAAAAATATGTTACACAATGTTCTTCTCAAAAGCAAAAAAGGAACGAAAAGACAAATGCATGAAACATTAAAAACAGATAAATGTATAAAATTAGGACTACTGTTGGTGAGGTAAAATATGGTTATATCATTTTTTAGTAGTATAAAGTATAAGCAAACCAAATGAGAACAAAACAAGATGTACTGTCCCTGTGTGAGACTTCTGATCTTTTGATTTCATTGTAATAGCAACTGATGCAACTTTATATAAAATTCTCCCACTCATATCATCAATGGGAGGGAATTTAAATATAAAAAGGGAAATGGTAAGGACATCCATCCATCCAAAGTCAAATATGCATTTACTATTTACTTTTAGCAATATCTTCATACATTTTGGGAAATTCTCTTTTGCTTTATGCCACTAGTTAAAAAGAACAATACCATTCTCATATCTGTCAATGGCATATAAAGCTAGAGGCAGCAAGTTAAGACTGGAAACAGCTAGCCTACCATAGTTCTCTCCAAAGAGGAATAGGTACCAAGAAATATTCCAGCTAATAACCCCTGTAAAACCAAAACTCACATTCTGTGTATAAAATACACAAATGTGTGAGCTTAAAGTAGGTAAGCCTTATAAAACTCAGTTTTAGATGCTCCCTGTTTAGATGCACCAATCAGGGCCAGGGGAGATGTCTATCTGCGTGTCAATCACTGCTCATGCACGCATTCATTCTCCCTTGTGGGGGGAGGGGCTTAGGAGACCGTTTTAGGCTTTAGCAGAAAGGGGGGGAGGGACTGAGAAGTTGTTGATATTCAAATTTTTTGGCTAATGCCGCGTTCTATTTACCTCGGAACTCGGATTTTCCGAGGTCAAAGTCGTAAACACGCCCCCTGACCTCAGATTTCCGAGCTCGGAACTCGGACAACCTCACAGTAGCCCGAGTTCAAAATCCAACATGGTTGCCCCCTGTATCAACAGTTGTGAAAGCTGCAGTAACATAAAGTTATAAGCACTTCTATCTTATTTGTGTCACTAAATCAGTCGTTCACACAAGCATGTTCAACTTCTATCTGTGGACATGTTGTTACACTGTTTGCATGCACAAAAAAACGGTGTAATGCGTTGTTATCAACTGGTATTGCTAACAATAGCTAACCGGACTAGAGCTAATGAAAACAATGAAAATCAACTCGGGTATGACATCATTCCCAGCTCCGGCTTCCGACTTCCAAGGTAAATAGAACGCGGCATAAGTCCTGGATCTTCACAATCCTACCTACAGCACCTTTAAGAGGTGCTGCTTGGTGGACAAAGTTAGGATAAAGTCTGGCATGCTGTTTTCCCCTTGTGTTACATGCTAAGATAAGCTAACTGCTTGCTGGCTCTAGTTTCATATGTAACAGATGAGAGTGGTATCAATATTCTCATCTACTCTCAGGAAGAAAGCAAATAAGCATATTTCATAAAATGTGAAACTATTCCGATAAGGCTGTTTTAGTGAGCCATTGCTCTATCCTTCCGTTTTGGATCTCTGGATTAAAAACATGCATTTAAAAGCTCCCTTGAATCTTGCAGTGACTAACACATTGTTACGGGGGTGGGGGGAATAGAGAGGAACTAGAGTTGCTGACAAACACATATGATGGAGAGGCTGACTGGGAAGGGTCCATCCCTGGAATGCACTCCTTGGTTTCAGGCTGCATCCCAGAGTCACATTTCATCTGGTATGAATGACACACATTTTTTACTGCTCTAGCAGGCATTTGGCGTTATGACGGTTTCTTAGGCATATTGCAACATATATTGTATGTAGCCTATTGCAGCTTTTTTTGTTTTTGCATGGACATTCGTGATCCCCAGAGGATGAATCCAATGAATTTGGTGATCCCATAAACTGGGTAATCCTCTGACCCGGTGGCGGGGATCACCGTGTATTTTACACCTGGGCCTTCAGTACTATCCTACAGCAATTAAACCACCTTTGAATAACCTCACCATGACACTAGGACATTATCGTGTGGAATAAAGGGGTTTAACACAAGGCTCAACACCTAGAGAGTTTCAATACACTATGAATACACAGTGACTGAAGCAATCACTTTTACGCAGTATGCTGCATCATAGATAGTCAAGATTAATGTAATTACCAAAGAAACAAAAACAAACCCACAACAACCGGTCACATTTACTCATACGATGACCACAAAGCAATCAAAAACACAAATAACACAATCAGCGATCAACAGGCTTCCCCACAAATTCCAGCCAAGCTGCTGGGGCTCAACAACACACATGCCACCACGCACACACAAGGGCACAGCGGCCACTGACACTGCTCAACTCTCTAACACCAGCAGTAACTATCTAAAGCAAGCAGTAATAGCTAGTAAAATCATTTTACTAAAATACAGAAAAATCCATCAAACTTACTAAAAGCTGCTCATCATTTGAAGAAAAAGTACATCCACCTTTCTTTCATTAACTTTACATCTAAAACTCAAAACCAACTTGAACTAACGTTACTGCTACGGTTATGTGATGCTAGCTAGTTTTGCTTCTCAGCCACCGGTCCGAAAAATGCCGACGTAGTTGGCTAGTAGAAGGCTCTGGCCTATCAAAGAATATGCCCAACAGGGCAAACTCGAAATTTGATTAGCTAAAGAATATGACAATCAACAACACTGTCCCTTTTGCTTAAACAGCAGATAGATTCTCTCGAAATTCTGAAGGCCTCAGAGTGGATTTTTCACCGGGAGACAGCACAGAGGGGAAATCTGATTGGATGAAAGCTCTAATTTATGAAATGCACTGGAAGCCGCACAACCGAGGGAGAGGGTAGCAATGCAATTACGGTAATAGACTCGTGGGAACAGACTTTGTAAAATACATAGGAAAAATAATAAATCTATAAATAAATATATTTCGAAATCTAGCGTCATCATGAGGTTTATATTTAGCCTAATTATTTTTTGTAAAATATCTCAACAACTATTGGATGGGTTGTTATGAAATTTGATTCAGACATTCATTAATCAAATCCCCTCGGGATCAATTATAAAAACGTTGTTGATCCATTAACATCGTCAGGTCAAACTTCTTTTTATTGTCTGAGCATGGCTGTAGATTGTTTATACTTTATTTTACCCTTTGCACTTACCTATTACTCTAACAGACAGATGTTAATGCTTTTCCCCACAAGTAGGTTTCACTGGGGCCTTCACTTCTTTACCTGGGTTCATGATTCATAACTAATGAGGTTTGGAGACACATTTTTCTACCAGCGGTATTATTTCCTCGTCTCCTCCCATGTCTCCTTCAGACATCCAACACATACACTGCAGAGGCTGTGATTGAGACCAGGCTTACATGTCAGCCAGTGACTCACTCACAAGTCACATTTAACGTTGCCAACTACGTAATGTAATCTGGCTGGAAACTCACACACTCACACCAGAATACATTCCACACATTTAACCTTGGGGTGTGTGAGTAATGAGGCATGAATGTACAATGTGTGTTTCACCACTTAAACAACAAATCTTTGTTTCATTTCCTGTCACTTCAGAAATTATCTGGAAAGAATTGACCAAGGCAACACTTTAATTGAGCTGTTGGAAGCCAAACAGGATTCCTGCAGTTAAACTGAAATGACTCAGCTGTATGGCCTTTAATATACATTTGAGTCCAAATTAACAATTTACAACAAATTAGAAAAGTAGGAATTGTAGTCTAAAGTTTAAATTAATCTTCACTCTTGACATAGCAACATGTAGCCTGCTGAGACTCACACAGGATACAATAACGTCTTTGGTGTTTGTTTATTTTGGTAATATTAAATGTGCAGTAGGTAAGCCTTATAAAACTAACTTTCTGTCATATTTGCTGAAACTGACCCTATGTTCGAGTAGAACTACATGAAGCAGGTAGTTTAAAAAAAAAAAAATCTGGCTCCTCTGGCACCACCTACAGCCTGCAGTGCAATTTGCAAAAATCCACAGCTCCCTGTTCAGATGAACCAATCAGGGCCAGGGGGGGTGTCTAACTGCGTGCCAATCACTGCTCATGCACACGCATTCATTCTTCCGCGTGGGGGGAGGGGCTTAGGAGACCGTTTTGGGCTTTAGCGGAAAGGGGGGAGGGCTGGATCTTCGCAATCCTACCTGCGGCACCTTTAATAATTTGTTGCAATTTGACAGAAGGCCAAACAAAAGAATTAAAACAACAAAAACATCCAAAACATACAGGTTTAGGACACTGATATAGAAAACTAAATTACAAAAATATAAATATACCTTCATATAATATCTGAATAAATTCAGGCTGATTCTTAAATTGAGCTACAGTTTGACTTAGAAACATTCCACATAATACAGACTCCAAAAAAACTTCAACTTTCACACACAAAACTTCACACACTTGTCACTCTGATGTCTAAATACAATTTTAAAAAAAAGTACATAAACAGTTGTTGTATTTTACCAATAACCACATACGATAGCATAGGTGAGGCTTTATGCAAGCTAACAATACGTTGCTAACACATGGAAACACTGGCGTCGGCCGCGACACATGAATCCATCGACACACCCATCCAAAGTCAATCTCATCTACAACATGTCATCCAGTTACAAGATGGACACAGATATAACTTTAACCTTTTATATATGTTTTAACCAGTTATTGCAATATTTACCTATTTCACACACGATGTAGCCAACTCCGGCATTCTCCACCGAGTTGCTTCCATGATCGGCCTGTATGAAAAACAGAGCGACCAAGAGGCAACACGCAACTACTTGGCGCGTGACATCGCCACCTAGTAAATAACGAACTCAAAAATGACCTTCTGCCAGCAAATAAACATAAATTAAACATATGCACATTTCTTTTATGTATAGAACATTTAAATGACATACAAGAACACAATATCCATGTAGTAGGTAACCAGAAATAAATGTGATGGGGGTTACATCAAATTCACCACCCGGCTACACACAAAATAATTTCGATTTTGGGTGTCTCTTGGTAAGCTCCCTACTCGTAATTAATGATTTCTGTGTGTGTTGTGTGTGCATGTGTTCAGTCAAGTGTCTGCCCCACTGTGAAAAAAACAACAGCTTTAAATAATGATACCTTCAACAGAAAGTCAGAAAGTGAATAATTGCAAGCAACATTTCAACCCTGCTGACCCTTTACTGGAATTGTCTAATCTGCTTGTGTTGTTTATCATATCTTGTGGTGTTGTTGCAGCTTCAATGTTAAAGGTCAGTCAGAGTGATTAAAACCCTTGAGTTGTGTTTATATCTTATAAACTCAAAGATTCTTAAAACATAAAATGGCATATAGCATTGTAGAGGACTTTATCCAAATTGCAATTTTTCTTTGTGAGGCTAAAGGGGAAAAAAAACAAGTAAAAACAAATATAGATGATAAACCACGGACATCCCTGTAAACAGTTTTCATTGGAGCTATGTTCAACCAAAGAAATAGTCCCCATGTAAACTGTTGTCAGACAGATCAGTGGATTAAACAAAGTAACACAGTTTCTAAAATAGATGCTTTTTAGTTGTGAATGCTGTAAGCAGCACAAATAAAATCCACTTCCACTTTATATTGGTATAGTGGCAGAAAGAGAGATGGAACCAGGGACATAAAAAAAAAAAGAACCTGGCTAGAAACCACAAGGGGTAGATGACAAATGTGTTTGGGTATTTTAAGGCCACTGGCCATCATCATTCAAAAGTTACAACAGGGCAAAACCCACAGAAACAGAGGATGTATAGGGGGGAATTCCTGTTGATACTACACGCATACAGTCATCTGAAGGCTTTAAGAAATATGCAGAAGAAATACAGTTGAAGCTGCAGGGTCTCGAGCAAGGCGTAGCCCCCCTTTCCTTCTTCTGTGGTCAGTCAGTCAGAGTAATGTCTAATTACTTTAACAGCCTCCGCCAGCAGGATCCAGCTGAGTTTGAATCCCCAGCCACTGAGCGGGATGACGTGAAATCTTTTATATTCACTGAGGAGCTTCAACCCAATCCTTCCTCCTTTGCCTCCTCCTCCTGGGAACAAACAAGACATGTTCTCCTAGATCCTCGCAAACAAGGTCAAACATATTTCAGGAAGAGTCATGGGAAAAGCTCAAACAAATAACAGCACCATATGGCGCTTTTATTTTTCATCTGGAGTTGATCTTGTGATAGGATTTTAATGGGATATAAAGAGCATGTTTGTTGCAGCAAGTCAACACTTTTACACTGAGTCATGAATGATGATCAAAAGCATGAAGTAACAGGAATGTATATCACTTCTTGACAGCTACATTTCTCAGTTTATGAGGGAATACCAGGCGTCTGGAGTGAGAAGAGGCGGCCATATTTTTACATTAGCACCTGTCAGGGCTGACTAAACAGTTCAAATCCATATATTTATTCATATCATGTTCTTATTGATAACATTATGTATTTTATTTAAATTTTGAAATATAATTTTAAATCATCTTAACCCAAAGTCAACTTAATAGCTTTTTCTGGAGTTGTGGAACTTTCTTGACTTAACTGGACTTTTAATTTTATTTTACCAAACTGTTTTCAAGGTCACAAATGAACTTTAAGACTCAATATATTTTTCATATTAAAATATTTGTGCTGCTTCCCAAAAGAATGCATCTTTATTTATTATAATAAAATATTTCTGGACACTTTAAAGGCTAGAAAGAGCATGTACAAGGTATTTCAGTTAGCATTAAGACTATAGAAACAAAAGTAACATATAGGCCAAAATCACATTAATGGAACTTTTCAACCAGCCTGTACTAAACTACATCTTCTTGTCAGCTGTTCCCTCCTCCCGAAATGGACACTAGCCTTGCAGAGCCTCGGTATAAACACAAACACAGCAGTTCAGCAGAGGTTCTGAACTGTAAATATTTATTATGTAAGTAATAGTAAGAGAAAGTCTGCATGGGACGACCCACAGAAAACCATCTTTGGGAAAACGGGGTCAGGGTTTCTGACCTTCTCCTTGGTTTTTAGTCATCTTTCTCTTTAGACAGTTTAAGATGATATAAAGTTTTCAAAGTATCAGCAAAATGAATATTTAGGTTCAGCTCCTTGATACACCTCACAAGAGAAATTAAGATTTTTTTGTGGCTTGATAATTGGTTCTCAATGAGACTATAAACGCTCTTGTGTACAAAGAGCAACCTTTGAGGCATAATTTTAGACTAGTTTTGCACAATTTCTTTCAATTTCTGAGTGTATTGTAAATACAAAAAATAGGCACACCTGTGTGCAGCAGGGAACCAATGCTGTAGACTAACTGACACCTACTGTACATTATGAGATGTATTGTGCATGTGAATGTTCATATAGACAAATACATCAATTAAATAATTCATACACCACCCTTCTGTTATATGACATTTATTAGTATTATTGCTTGTACGCCAGTAAAGATTTTTTTAAGCTGAAAAGAAAAGAAAATATATGTTTTACAACAATTCATTTTCAACAAACAATTTACATAGAGCAAGTAGTGGGAGAAGAAAAAAGGCAGTTTTATAAATTGTAACTTTCTATAAAAAGAATAAATATGTTTGCCAAGCGTTGGTCATAACATTCAAATTTTGGTTCCGTCTAGCAGTCATGAAAAAAAAAGTGTTAAACAAGGTTTACATTTAGGTTTTAGTCTTTGATGTGCAATACATACAATAAAGAAAAAACAAATACATCTAGGACACTTTTTAATTTATAGAAACATTTCAACGTGCTAAAGGTTGACGAGAGTTTTGATATTGAGCTATCAGCTTTACACTGTGAGTGAATTAGTAATATTGCAGTGTTCATGTGAAAGGCTGAGGTTTAGAAGTTTCTTTCTGCTAGTGTCAGCAGTGTTTGATATTGGCTGCAGGGGTGGTTAGTGGCGGTCAGTCATCGTTGTTGCAGTCTGTACACAGAATCTTGTCGCGGTCGGGGAAGAAGCCGGAGCCGACCAGCGACACGGAGCAACGTGAACACTTAAAGCACGGCTGGTGCCACTGCCGGTCCTCGAAAGAAACGTACTTCCCATCTCCAAACCCTGAGAGACACAAATACAACACATGAGCAACTAATGAAGGAATGTTTTACTAGTGGTGGAACATTTAATAACAGCCTTAGCGGCATTGCGGAAACAACATAAATAAATTCAAAATAACATCAGCAGTTGGCAGAAACATTAAGAAAGCACTGCCAGTTCTGTCAAACTGCTGGTATTGTAGTTCATAGCTGTGGTTAAAAGCATCTAATCTAACATTCTCATTTTAACTCTGGCATGTTTGTAAATACTTGAGGTGAGATAAAGATATTGGACCTGTTGAACCTATATTGTCTTGTTTTAAATGTTCTTATTCCTCTGTGTTCACTTAAAGCCATCATGTGAAGAGTTTTTATGTTTTATTTATTATAGTAGTATTAGACAATCCTGGTGAAATCTGGTTCAGTTCTGTGGTTTGTTTTCAGGATGCTTGTCTACACACAGTGTCCTTAAAGCATCTTTAGAGCTTTAAAGTGAGTTTCAGCTCATTGTTTAGCTGCCCGGCCTGCAATTTTATAGCTCTGGTTCACCCTCGCTGCTCTCATAGTGTCGTTTTTGGCTGCAGCAGACAGCTGTAATCACAAGGAGAACATGGGAGACAACCCCACACAGAATTGAACCTGTTGTGTTAACCAACAGACAACAACAACTCGGTGGTCCTGTACTCTCCACTGACCTGTGATGGCCGTGTTGCAGCCGGCACACTTTTTGGCATACAGGCTGCTGAAACACTTGACGCAGTACGGACTTTCCCCCTGCGAGGTGAAGGGTTGGCCAGCCAGCGGAGCTTTGCAGCCCGCGCAGAGAAAACACTCTTTGTGCCACACCTCGTCCTTGTAGGTCACCCCACCTTTAGTCAGAGCCTGCAGGACACAAACACAAACTGTATCAGTAAAATGTGACCATTTTAAAAAAGAAACTTCTTTTTGTGATACATGGCAGCATTGTGCTACAAAGTTGTTACTGCTGTGATGTCTCTGTCGGTGGTATTCTTATAACTGCTCATGCTCACTACTCAGGTGTTTGTATATTTTACCCAGTGTTTATCCTACAATCTGACACCTGGATGTTTAAAACAACATGCTTCATTTTTTAAAATATTAATTTTATATTAGTCAGTATAAAACCTTTAAGGCATACCCTGATGTATTGTGGTACATTTTTCATATTGTAAAAGAGCTCACAAACTGAATGAACTGAATTACACCACTGTCACTTTAACATTTTGTCTCCAAATTCTGTTGTATAGTTTCTATTTCTATTCTTTTCTTATTCACGTGTATGTAGCCTACCTCTTATTATTTATTTCTGTTACTTTCTATACATATCTGTATTCATTTCTGTCCTTGTTCTGTTGCAACAACTGAATTTCCTCGCTATGAATCAATAAAGGTTTATCTTATCTTATCTTAAACAATGAATTGGAAAAGTTCTCGACAGATCAATCAAGATCCTGGTTCACCTTTTTGCAGTGGCTGCACTGAGGAGCAACCCTGCCCTCGTAGCACGGCACACAGTAGTAGTTGTTGTTGTCTGGGATGAAGGCCTCGGCACCGATCGGCTTCTCACAGCCGTGACACATAAAACAGTCCTCGTGCCACGTGGAGCCGCTGTACTCCAACAGCCTTGATCCTGTCAGGGGTAAAAGAAAAGGAGCAGATGAGGATTTAAACTGAGACGTTTGTGAATGTTTACTGATATCGTCCCCGACATTTGTAAACCCGGGTGTCACTTGCATTCCTTTGATCTCTGCTCAACTTTGAGCTGGAATGAAATCTGATAGCATCTACACAGTGAAGACAAAAAGAGATGATTCATTGTGACGGCTAAACCTGTTCTTACACAGCTCTCCTGCACTGTACAATTACTTCGGCTTATCTTGCATCAAAACAATCTGGCAAGCTGTGACAAAGCAATGATCTAGCTGGCGTCTTAACACTGCTTTTTATTTATTTTACAGTTTTAACCATTTCATATGGTCTGTTTGTCCACTCCCATAAGAAACACATGCTTCACTGCAGATGTTTATAAAAGTTAGGAGCCAGTCATGCCTCTGAGTTAACTTTAATCACTGGCCTTGTTTTATGACTTTTGGGACCTAAACTGCAGCCCGAAGGCATGACGGTGTTTGGAACTTGAACTTGGCTGCACTTTTAAGAAAATAGGGGGGGGGGGGGCGGCAGCTTTTAAAGGCATTCGAGGCTGAGCAGAAATTGAAGAAAATTACTGCTGAGTTCAGAAAAGAACTGGTGAGTTATGCTATCCCACACTACCCACAGGCCCGGGTAATTTTCAGTCATCCGACACCACCGCTGCATTCGTGTCGTCACACCGGAGCTGAAAAACCCTGCTGGGAGATATTTTCAGCAGAGCATGAAACAATCATGCTGTCACAGCTAAGCTGTCACACCCTGGATAACAAAAACTCATTAGCCTCTTTTTCCCTGTCAAGACTGGGTGTGAACTTTCTGACTTTTTAAGCGATTACTCAAGGAATTTGAGTAAGTAGGTTTGTGAACTTGGTGTTGGAGGAACATACGACCAGTCTTTATCATCACTACCTGGCATTACTATCTTGTCGCAGGACACACACTTGGAGGAATACTCGTTGCAGTAGCAGTCGCTGCACACCAGGGCATCCTCCTGGCTGGTGAAGGGCTCGTCTGCCAGAGAGCGGTCGCAGTGGAAACAGCGGAAACAGTCCGCGTGGTAATGTCTGTTCTCATAGAAGAGCTCCTAGAGGAAGAAGAGAGTCAAACTGAGCGCTGAGCAACCAGTAAAACCAGACAGGCTTAAAATGGCCTTATAATAAAAACTTAAAATGTCAAAGGTTATAAATAAAAGGCTTAAAAAAAAAGTTGAATTCATAAGTGGTAAAACACATTCTTGCTCAATCAAATACACTCAGAGGTTTTTCCATTACTGCATTAGTTGTACTGGTATGACCAGTAGTTAATGGTGGCTAATGTTAGCAAATGGACACTGTAGTTTATTTTGAGGAAATCCCACCTACACCATACTGCTACCGAAAATTCTCACCAAATGTGTGTTAATCGGCACCCGAAAATAATCCCCCCCAAAAATGACAGTGCCCAGCTGTTCGAGGGCATCCCTTAGCATAAAAAAATGAAAGTATAGCTCATGATGACTTATTTCTATTTCAAGGTTTATGTCTTCAGTAGGAACTAAGCGGCACAGACAGAGCAGGGAAGTCAGATATTGATATTATAATGCATTCTTGGTCTTCTTATAGGATTTGTTGATAAAGAACACCAGCTTTATCATTTAACAGTAAATTATATGGGAATTTAAGATATTTACCGTAAACTCTAAGTTAATAAAACACTTGATATGTTATTGTTCCTCACAGGGAGATTCTCTATTTGCTGCCCCCCATCTGCTTGGAGGTCAGAGGTCAGAGTCGACCACAGGACTCCTCCTCTACAGTTCCTTGTATTTTGGACGTTTGCCGACGTGGGAGTCCAAACCCCTAAAGTTTCCTTCTTTCCACGACACCCCACTGTCCTCCAAACACAAGAGGAGTTAACAGAAGGGAGAAGTTTTTGTACATTCCCCTTTCTTCACCATTATTTTCTTTAAAAAATCTGAATAACCCACTTTTTTTTCTGTTAACAGCTGCTTGGGTTCCAGTTCATCTGCAGTTCAGGCGAGCTCTGTGATAAATGGCCCCATTGAACAGTGGGTGAAAAACTTGTTTTTGAGGCATGGAGTTTCACAGTAAAAGAAACAACTAAAGCAGAGGGACAGAGTAGCATAAAGGATGAATGTTGTTATGTCTTTTGCAGAGGAGGGACAGCCAAAGCAAGCAGGAGCATAATTTACTGCCAGTCCCTCATAGGGAGTCCGTAATTCACAGGACACTGATGGCCTCATGGCGTCTGTGGGTGTTTCTATTTTTAATATTCACGAACTAAGGCTTTATGGAATTTAAAGGGGATTATAGAGAGTTTGGTGTTCTTGGGAAGGAGAGATATGTTTTAACAACAGCTGGTTTGTTAAAGCAGTTAGAAAATTGATCATAATGCAGTCAGACATGTACAATTTCAGTGGTGGAAGAAGTACTCAGATCATTAAGTAAAAGTAACAATACTACAATGTAAAAAATACTCTTCATGTACAGTAAGCAGCATTTTAATGTTGTATCTGGTTTAGTTAATTTGAACTCTTTTATATACTCTTGGGTAGTTGTATGTAAAGCAATACATCATATTTATGATAGAGCTGAAACAATTACTTTTTGATTGATTACTTGCAACTATTTTGATAGTTGATTAATTGTAATATTTCAATGAAATGCCAACTCTTGTCTGTTTTCAGCTTATGATTTGCTGTTGCTGTATTGTCTTTAATCATTATAAACTGAATATCTTTAGGTTTTGGACTGTTGGTCAGACAAAATAAGAATTTTGAACATGTCACCATGGACTCTGGGAAACTTTAATAGGCATTTTTCACTATTTTAGAGGTTTAATAAACCAAATGATTCATTGATTAATTAAGAAAATGAATATCAGATTAATCGACAAGGAAGACATTTTTTATTTGCAACTCAAATTTATAAAAGCTTCTCATCTTTTGCATGTAAAGTCTTAATCTGTACGGTAACCATAGCTTTCAAATAGAAGTAGTGTAAAAAGTACAACATTTCTCTCTGAAATGTATAGAGTACAAGTATAAAGTAGAAGCAAAAAAGTACAAATACTTTAAGATTGAGTAAATGTACTTAGATACTTTCCACCTCTGTACAAGTAGAGCTTACCTTGGCATTATGGCCGATGATTTCTTTACATTCCTGGCAGGTGTTGGCGTACAGGCGGTCGTAACAGGGGATGCAGTGAGGGTTGTCCTCCACCTGGATGTATTTGCGTCCGCACAGGGACTCGTTACAGTTTTTGCAGTTGAACCGGTCACTCATGATGTCTTTCTTCTGGCTGAGAGAATTCACAGACACAGCATTCACTATCAGCGAGAAGCACAGAAAGGAGGAGAAAGACAAGTGAGATTAGTAACACAGAGAGAGAAAGTAGAGAAACGGGAGGCAGACAGTGTTTGGTTATACAGCTTGGAACTTAAGACCAACAGGAGAGACAAAAAATGTTAGTAAAAGAATTAACATTTTAAAGTGCTATAGAGTGCCCAAAGACGCTTTGTACAACGGGTAAAAAAGATCCTAGATACTGCAACTAAAAACACACTAAAGGAACAGGGTTGTACAGGAAATTAAATCAATAAAAAAATATATTGTGATAGTCTAAATGTATGAAATTATGGATCAAAGTTTGGATCACAGTTTCAGCATCATGAGACATCATGATGCTGTTAGAAGTTAAATATTGTTCAAAGTTTTCTACATCCAGAAATCATTTCCTGCAAGCAGTAGCTGAATGAACACTTTAACTTGTGTTGATTAATTATAAATCAGTCCTGTTTGATATAACCGCTTCTCCTGTTTCATCATAACTCACTAATACAATGTCTGCCTCTCCCTCCCCCTCATTTTTGTACAAACCCCCTGTGGCAGTTTGGCATTGAGAGACAGAACAACTAAACAATGTTAATTGTTGGGAGCTGAAATGAAACTCCGTACTCTATTTCAAAGGCTCTCTCGAGGGCTTTTTCTTCTTTTTTTGGCCTGTGTTAAAAGGGGAATCTCCTCGTTTATTCCTTGTAATGCCATTATGATGTTTTATTAGCAAAACTAATTATTATGATCTTGACAATGTAGCATACTGTATTCTGTGACAGCTGTGAACATTTCATAATGATGATTACTAGGGCTTCTCCCAAAGTCCCCTCAACATTTCACCCCAATCACTTTACCTCTTAATTGTATCGCAATAAGAATGCGTCCTTTTGTTTCAAAGAACAAGTGGTTTGATTCTTTACTACAATCAAATACAACTTCTCCCAGCACACTTTTTGATTTCAACAGTATTTCCTAATTAACATTTGATTGGATTCAACTTTTACCTGGACTTCAGTTTTTTTCATAAAAATCTTTTATTGGGGTTGTTGTGTAACAGATCTCAATCTCAAAGATTATGGAGCTTTATATGTTCTTTCCTGCCTGAGTGCATGCCACTAAATAAAAGTAAGAAAACGAAAAGTAGCATCTAAAATGTATGAGAAGAGCATTTGAATATTTATAATTAACCTCTTTTCTTTTTTTTAACAGATATGCTTTGATACAGATTTAGGATAAATGTGACTCAACGGAGGAGATGCTTTTTGTTGTTTTTGCTGAAGATGTTTTGGCCCGTCAGGAGTTTAATTGAAAGCCACGCGTCAGCAAGCAAAAAATAAGAATGACAAAACAACAGGTTCCAAAATGACAATGTACTCAGCAAGCATGGTTTTATCACAAGTTGTAGGTCAAAATATGTTGATGTATGTATGTTAAGTTAAATTAATAGTTTGTTTATAGCGACTATATTGTATAGTTACACCCTGCTTCACACTGAAATATAGTCATTGTAATGCGGTTGAAACCTAGACTTCTAAAAAACTGTCAAACGTTTTAAAGTCTTAACCTGGATGTAAAAAAAAAACAGCTGGTAAAATGTAATGACTTGTCTGGAGCCTATTAAAAACAAGATGATGCATCTTAAAGGCCCAGACACACAGACCAGACGGCCGACCCTTGGCAGAAAAGGCAGTTGGACTGATCAGTCTTCCCGAGACTGATCAGTCCAACACCAAAGCGACGAGACGTAATACGTCTCCATAACAGCAGACGGCGCTAATCTGTATTGTCGCCCAAAAATGAAAACCGGCAGCTGATTGGACGAACGTGTCATGTGGGTCTGGTTTCTCTGGAAATTCAAAGACAGTCCGTCATGGCGGCTTGTTCAGAATACGATCTCATATTGTACTAAAATAGCCATGCAGTTGCTGAATCTGTCTTCATTTCAGATCGACAAAGGTCAGTTTAAAAGATTTTCGTCAGATTTTGAGAGACTCTAGTCACGCTCATTCTGCTCAGTTTACCTTGAGAAGAAGCCTCCTTACTTAATTTAAATAAATGAGTTGATTGAGAGCTCGTGGAGCAGAGGAAAGTAAGGTGGAAATAAGGCTGGGCACACTGACAATAACATCATCCTACCATTATTACTGAACACACTGAGGCATTAGCAAGGTATTGACCCCATGTTCTGCAGCAGCAAAGGGAAAAACCCTCCTGTGGAACAGTTAAGACAGGGCAGGAATGGCTCAGATATGTATACATACAGTGTAGATGAAGCTTATGGATAAGGAGCGTTCTCTAGAGTTTGGGTATATGTTCATGCTCTGGATCACAACTTGTGGCACATTTACAAAGCCAGACACTTAATAGTTCACTTGAAAACCGTAATTGTTTATAATTTATTTTGGTCACAGAGTGGCTTTGACATGTTTTTATGTCAGAAAGGGGCTGGTCGGTTCAACAAAGTGCAGTCAAGAAACCGTGTGGCTTTGAAATCTCCCTGAGGGATCGAGGAATGAGCCAAGACCCCCCCCCCAACCCCCTCCGTCTGGACGTCACCAGCTTTGTCTAAACGATGAGAGCCAGAGCTCGGTACAAACTAATGAAGGCCACTTGTTTTCTCAGAAACACAATTTTTGTGGTTTTGTTTTAAGCTGGTAAGAATTAAACGTCAGTCATGATTAAGGTTTCCCGCTCCACACATTTACAGGTACTGCGCTTTATACTCTGTATCCTCAAAGTATTTGCATCTGGTCTGCTCATGTCTGACTGCTATCAAACGTATTTCTAATAACCCTTGATGTAGCAATTTCAGATAAATAAATAAAAAAGATAAACACAGTCTGCTCTTGGTCATGTTCTAAAGCTGATGCCAGAAGCAGAAACTCCCTCTTCTCCACAGCTCGTTTGGAGACTTTGTCTCCCAATGCCATGTTAGCACAACACTGAGGACATCCCTCGTGCATCCCTCCCTGCAGATAACAGCACTGCTTCCTCTTACAGGGCATCAAGCTGGGTCAACAAAACAAGGAGGATGACCAAACTGAGAGAAAACATCACATCCTATGTCTGTTTTCTGTCAGATTGCTGTCTGGATGGGGAAATTCAACAGCCCAACTTCCCTCCTAAAATGTCTAAAGAGGTTCGGGTTTCTATTCTCGTCCATCCATGTCTACGATGAATGCAGTGATAGAACAATGGTTTTCCTTCCGGACATAGTTTTCCCAGTTTTGAGCTTTATGTTTCTCTTCCTGAGCCACAACATCTGCGAACACATTCTGTGGTCTCCAGCTGTTGTCTGTCATCGAATTCTCCTTCGGGCATCCAATAGGGACAAAGCAGAGTCTAATTAACAATCCATCATTGTTGAAACCAATATTTTATGGTTCCTGTTCATATAGGACAGTCCATTATAACTTTATAGTCAGCTATAAAATATGGTGAGACTCATACTGTAGAAACAGCCGAGTGAGAGACTGAGCATCAAGGAGGGTGCAGCATTAGCTTAGCTTAGCATACAGACTGAAAGCTCTGCCCAAAGTCTAGAAAAATGCCTAAAGCCTAAAGCATTTTTGTTGTTGTTTATATGTAAGTTGGTATACCTTGTTTGTTTAATCAATACACAAACAGACACATTGTTTCTACATTTCTGTTTGTGAATAGATTAAACAAACTAGATATTTAAAATTAGTGAGTTTAGGAGGTGCTGGTAGGTGGATTGGACAGAGCCAGGCTAGTTGTTTCCCTATGTTTCTAGTCTTTATGCTAAGCTAAGCTAATCACCTCCTGCCTCAGCTTCAAACATGAGAGTGGTTTTAATCGTATTGTCTAACTCTTAGCAACAAAGCATATAGACATACTTTCAAAATGTCAAACTACTCCTTTCATGAATTAAACATGTTCCCGAAGTAACAATACTAGCCATTTTGAGCAACCAGATATTTTGACTTGACTTGAATTTTTAGATCCAAATTAAAATTTGAGAAATTTTAATGAGGGTAATTGAGACCACATCAAGTCAGATAGATTTAAAATATTGTTACCCATTATTTGCTTTCATGCATCTTGTTAAAGGTCACAACTGACTGCAAATGAAAGAACCTGTTCATCTTCACACCATACAGACTGTCTGACATGAACAGTCTGAAACACTGACTCACATGTAGTCTGCGCCTTGTTTAGGAGCTGTGCACTTTAGTCCACAGGTGTCCTCTTGAAACACACCCAAGAATACTTGTCGCCCCTGTTCTCCTCCGCAACACGAGACATTAAACCAAACACTCATCCATCCTGTCTAAGTACTCTCTTTCTGGTAGCACGGCTGCTGAAACTATTTAAGCTTACATTTCACCTTGATGAGTGGACACATTTACTGATACACTGTCTGTCCAAGTAAAAGATTTACAGGAGTCACTTGGCTCTGAGCACTTTGTAGTGGCAGCCAAATGGGAACTGTCTCCCAGGATCAGGCTTCCTCTCTCATGTCCCTTCATGGTTCGCTGCTGTTGTTTTACTCCCCAACGACCTGGACAGTTTCTTACGACCGGAGCCAGAAACTGAGCTGCTGCGTCTAGGTGTTAATGTTTATTTTCCCCCGTAGAGGAATTTAGACTTCATGTCTGAGCTTTATAAACCAGATTCCATGATGAAAACCACAGTCACACGTAATAAAATCTAGTGGAACAAAATATGTAGGTAAGTGTTAAATCTGTCCGAGCCACAAAATACTAATTCATGCATTATAAAACAGCCTCAGTGCCTTTTTTGGAGGGATTGCATTCCCTGTACATCCTGACCTGTTCCTGATCCCGATCCTGATCTGTTTAAGAGACATTTTTCATATATTATTGAACGCACACTTATTGGTCAGTTTTGAAGGTATTTGGTCATACAGTGAAAGTATTCACACCCCTTTACTTTCTAAACTTTTTGTTCTGTTGCAGCCTTATGCTAAAATCGTTATTAGTAATAGTAATTTTATTAGTGTTATTATTGTTTTTTTTATTGTGATGTAACTGCAGCTTTGCAGGCATGTTGCCAATGGTTTGTTGAATCTTCTGTAGTTCTTTTGAGAGATATCATCGCATTGTCAAAAATCCTCACTATCTCTGATATGGTAATATCACTCTGAGGCTGATGTTTTTCCGATTTGTTTGCTTGTAACGATAAGCACAGCCTTACAGGGCTGCTAGAGTGACTGTAGACTTAACTCACAATCACTGCTTTCTCTTTTGCTGTAACACTCATTCAATAACCCAAAGTGTGTGTGCATTGAGTTAAAACAGGAAAGCGTGTAACAAAGTTGGCTTTTAATTACCATCCCACTTTTACGGTTTATTCCCCCTGAAATGGATTAGGGTACTTTAACGGCCTCTGAAGCTCAGAACAGTCCTCATATTGTGCGACTCCCTGGGTTGCATAACCTGGATTTGAGCAGGTGAATGAGAATATTGACAGCGGCACAATACTGTGTAGAAATTGCCAACAACAGAGTGAAGCCCCGCAGCATTGGAGGGAATTTGACACCCTCATGGTTGAGCTATAAACTGTTACAGAAAGTAGAAGAAATAAAAAACAAGGCTGGTCTCTTATGGCTGTCAGATGACTGCGCTCCCTTTCATCCCCAGTACAAAGACACTCAATGTGGTGCTGCTTCCTGCAGATCACAAGGCTAATTTCAGCTGCACGCACACAAATCAACATGAACACACATTGTACATGTTCTTCTTGCTGATTAAAGTTCTCATCACGATGAATTGGTTCTTCTTGCTGTTTTAAACAATGACGATATTCTGAGATACTGATTTGGCAGATGTGTAACATAAATTTTTGTTTACTTGAACATAAAAAGTGCCTCCTTATAAGGTTAAATTAGTAATTTCCCCACACAAATCAACATGAACACCAATGTGCATTTTGTTGTCTGTGATAAAACTTTATCAGGGTGAATTGCTCATTGAACACTAAGATACAGTGTTGGCAGATCTGATCAATTATTCTGGTTATTTGAATGTGAAAAACAGCAGAATTTTCTTGTGAGGTTCTTGAGAAGCTTTCAGCTTCATTTACTTTAACTTAGTAATTTTTTCAAAATAATCTGTTCTTTCACGAAAACCATAATAGGCAGCTTTATTTATTTATTTTATAATATGATCAGTATCACTGGATATTAATGACACATAACCTGTAACATTTAGCCTATAACATCAGGGAGTGAAGCACCTTTTGGGACGGACTATGTGTCTGGTTTTGTCTTGTGAGTCTCCAGCTGCAGTTTCACTTCAGCTGCTGTCAACAGACCTGACAAACAAGATCTCAGCCAGACATGTAAACAAGTCACCACCGTGCAAATCACAGTGACCTGACACAACAGTTCCCAACTCTGGGGGTTAGGAATCCCACCAGAGGCCGTGAGATGATACTGACATACAAAATAAGAAAACCCTATAGCGCTATAATTTCCTAATACTTTCTTTGGAAAGAAACATGTAATTTGGGTAGACATTCGGGCCAAAAAACAGAAAACAAAACTATCTAAGCTCACGTACATATTCATTAATTATTCTTTTTTTTAAATGGAAACCATTTTTTCAATTCAACAAAAAAATTAAACGTAAAAAAACTTAGAGTCAGAGTTTATTACATATTTGTTGAATTGTATGCTTGCCTGAAGTCGAAATCCCCATTGTTGCTTGTTCAGCTGACAATTAACTGTAATTGATTAATTGGAACACTAAGAGTCAACATCCATGCTAACAGCTCTGTACATTGAGCTAAATCCTGACATCAGCATGCTAGCATGCTCACTATGCCAATGCAAGCATGCTTATTGTGTTTAAATTTCGTAATTAACACAAAACACAATGAACAGCTGAGGCTGATGGGAATGTCATTAGTTTGGCAGGTATTTGGTCATAAACCAAACTATTGGACACATTTTGACCTGTAAGTGGAGCGAGAGGAAGACAGTCCAGGATCATTAAGATTCATCCTCTTGGGAACACAAATGTGTTTACAAAATTGCATATCAATTCATTCAATAGTTGTTGAGATATTTCAGTCTTAGTCTGGATCAATGGAAGTACATTTTCAGGATAAAGCCTGACATCCTGAGCGTGGCTCACACGCAGGACGATCTCCTGGATGTGTGTTGCCGTTCGCAAAATCCATTCACTACGGGAAACAACAACAACATTCGAGCTAGCAAGCTATATGCTGAAAATTGGTTTTTGAAGAATATTTGAATCGTGCAATAAGGCAGGTCTGCTTGGTTCTTTTAAAGAATGATTGTAATTGTACGGCTTTTACTAACTAACTGCATTGTTTGGGACCGATTGGCAGGATTGCTGTGGATGAAGTACACACGGCGACACAATGGTAAGAACAAATTACGTTTAACCATGCATCCAGCTAATTGAAATTGCTCACGTTACTGTATCGTGTAAACAATTAACTTCATTTAATATTTTATGTGGCGTTTTACTTTTGCGGGGTCCAAAGGTTTCACCAAAACAAGGTTCATTCTGAGGACATTTTGCAGAGCCACCGTTGCTGCATGCGTCCAGAACTTAGTGCTGCCCAAGACGATTGTGATTGGTTTAAAGAAATGCAAACAACCCAGAGCCTTTTTTGTCCTATCCCAGAATGTATCTGAGGTGTAGCCAGACCTTACTCCACGGCGCTGTGGAGATGCGAGACTAGGACCAAAGTGATGGACCGACTATTAAGCTGGCATTACCCAGAGCTGAGTGTGGTTAAAAATATGTGTGAAACGTCTAAATGTTTCTGTGAATGACGAACGAATAAAAGCAGAAAGGCAGATTAAAGATAGTAATCAAGTGTGGTCATGAAGTCTCTTAAAATAAAGTACTTTAGTGAAGTTACTTTTGGCAGTGTAGTTGTTTCACTTGGATTATACTTGCAGGCGAACAGTGACCGATTTTAAAAATACCGACAACTACCATCCAAAACAAATACGCAAGTAAATTTTCCCATCAGCTGCCAGCTGGCTTTGGACAGGTCAGGTCCTGGGTGTCAATGGTAACAGATGTCTGTTTTCTGAGAGACTGGGCCTGCTCCAGGGCCGAAGTGGGACTCATTTTCAGCCCTGGAGTTTCATGCCGGCCCACTTTACTTTAATTACGACTTACTATATTAAAATAATGTAATTAAAAGCTTAGTATATAAGTCTGCAATAGGGCACTGTTCTCTACAGCCTTGTATTTCAGTGTATTTTTGTGAATTATAATTTCCAATTCAGTGCAAATACAGTAAGTGTTGTTTCCCAATGTAGATTTATTAGAAAACACTATTATTCTTTAGAACACAATGTAATGTTCAATAATATCAGAATTCTGTTTTTCTTTGCAAATAAGTGTTCACAAATATCCAAACCTTGAAATTAAACAAAAGAATAAATCACAATATAAAATAAAAAGAAATAAAGAATGAAATCAAATGTACTGCACTTTGAATAATGTTTCATATAACTTTCTATTCCCTTTCAGTCCTGGGCTTTGTATATTTACTATCCTTATTTCAATGATAAAAGGCATAATGGATCAATAGTAACATTTGGGCATATAAAGTGGTTATATTGTAACTAGTCTGATTATGTTCACACACTGTGGTACAACAGCTTAGATGTGCCTTCCACACTGACAGCAGCTTATTACAAAGTGTGCTAATAAAATCAAGTCAGTTTCATTAATGTAATGCCGAATCATCTGGCATCATTGATTATTTCAGGGCATTTTCTTCTATAGAGCAGATCTACCCCATACTCTTAATAAAATTTTTATTTAATTCTGGTTCTTATAATATTCACTCAATGAGCAGTCCTACCTGCTCACTCTGGAGTTCTGGGCGCATGGCCGGTGCTTGGTACTGTCTCTTCATTGTCAGTGTTATCAAACTGGACTAGCTAGTGGCTGCTGCTGTAGAGCTACAAGAAAAAGTTTGATTCATAAACACAAATGTTGGTTTTCAGGCAACGTTGTCTTACGTTTTGTACAACCGCTAACATCTTGCACTTCTCCTAACCATAATTTTACAGTCAGTGCTCCTAACTATCTTACCCATCTCATCGTCTTCATTTGGCGTTTCAATCTCGCTGGCTTCAATGAAAATGTTGCTCAGTTTAGCACATTTGACCACGTCCCTTTCTAGAGCTTTCCTTTTTAAATTGTCGACTTTTCAGCGCAGTTTTTGCGTTTTCTATACATAGAATAAATAAATACAAAGAGTGGGCTGCGATTGCAAACAGCCTAGGGACAGCATCCATGATATTCAACTATGATTTCAAACCAGTGCCATGACTGAACAAACATCGCCCCTCGCGACCAAAAAACCAGACCTGCCCCGGAATTCTCCTGGTGCTCCTGATTAGCCAATTCGGGCCTGCTGGGTTTATTTGTATACAGCAAGGCAGAGGGTTGGTTTTAGACTTTTTACACCTGCATAAAATACAGACATATTTAGGGTTTATGGTAACTGCATTTTTGGACTCTGGCTGTACATTTCCCCTTGCTTTTAGTCTTTATGCTAAGCTAATCGCCTGCTGGCTCCAGCTTCGTTTCATGCTCTATTTCTTGGAAATCTTTCCGGCCAAGAAAAAGTTCGTCACATAGACCCCCTGAAACCGCAAACTGTCTTTTTACACTTCAGTTTTTGAACTTATTTAAAAAAAGAAGATTTAACATGTTGTATAGTGAGCTTTATTGGTGCTGCCTTTGGACAGAGCCAGGCTAGTCTCGCATTGCCAGACCTTCCTTCCTCCACAGCGCTGAAACGTGCTCTGGTTTATTGGCATGTCTTTAAACCAATCCTTGTCTTGGGCGGCGCTAAGTACAGAACGGAGCCCTGATGCCACTGCAAATAGCCTCAGGAAAGAACTTGTTTTGGTGGAACGTGTGTACGTTCAAAAGTTGTTTAAGTCGCGCAACAGAAAACTCAGATGCAACATATCTAGCTAGCTGTCTCAAGTTACCCTGCAGAGACCTGAGGAGCAGTTAACCATAGTTCCAACACAAAGAAAGCGGAAGGTAGCGGACATCCAGCCGAAAAAGAAGGACATCCGGCGGAATTTCCAGAGCACCGGAGCAATCCCGGAATTGTGGAACGTTGTGGATATAGACTAGAGCCAGGCTAGATGTTTCCCCCTGTTTACAGTCTTTATGCTAAGCTAAGCTAACCTGATGACTGCATGACTGCTTACTGTAGCCTCATATTGATTGTACAGACATTAGAGTGGTATCAATATTCTCTTCTCCCTCTCAGCAAGAAAATCAATGCATTTCTCAAAACATCAAACTACAACTATAAAACTTATCCCAGGCTGTGCTGCAGAAATGGCAAATGGAAAAGACAGCCGTGTGAGTAAGACTGACTCACAATGGGACTCTGTCTGATATTTATGACCGTCAGTGGCTCTGACAATCCCAAAATAATCCTCTCATTTGAACTTTTTTTAGTTTTATTTTGTGTCTGGCTCGTCTCCAGTGATTGGACACATGCAGGCGCAACCTTCGCCCAACGCAAGAATCTTGGAAGAATGTGAGTGTGGTCCAAACGTGGCAAAGTCTTGTGGTTTGAGAAGAAGAAGAAGAAAAAAAGCAAACAAGAAAAGCATTTTTCTTCCGCCCTCTGTTTTCTAAAAAAAGACAAAAGTCCCCCCAAACCCCCCACACACACACACACACACACACACACACACACACACAAAAAAAAACATTTACATTAAACCAGAGCTGCATTGTTTTGAATGAATGTATTAATTTCACCCAAATGGATTGGAACATGATGGTGGTATGTATGGGGATGGTGTGCGGTGATGGAAACTATGAGCGTAGCTAGAGGAGGAGGTGTAGGGGGTGCTGAGTCTCCAGAAGAAAATTTGTAATCTGAAAGAGACATGACATCACTCTAACTCAACACGACTGAATGCCTTGTTAACATGCTTCCAAAAAAAACAATGATTGTATGACATATTAAGCTTTCATTATCAAGATCTGAAGCCTTCCTATTTTGTGCGTCAGAGCCCTTTAACAAAACATTAAAGCAAGTGATTGTTTCCTCAAAGGTCTCCTTGTTCTTTTTCTCATGAATTCTACTTTAAAAAACCGGGAGCTGCAGCACTTATTCACAGTATCAGTTACTCACTTTGGCCCCCGCTCAGGCCCCCAACCCCCAATAACAGCCACTATTTCCTCACTCTAAAGAAAGAACATCCTTTCTGGTCCATCCTGGAAGTGCGGGGGTCAAATATTTGGCTTGGAAATCTGCAAGTTTTGCATACTTTCAATAAAGCAAACCACTTTCTAATAAGACACTATTATACTGTTTTTTATTGTTAATACATATTTTGCTGTAGCTTTGTAGATCAATTATAAGTCCAATTTTGGGTTGCCAGGTTGTGAAAACCCACTGGCAGGTGTTTATCCTTTCGATTTGGTAATGAGTTATACATGCTGGTAATATTAGCCTATAATAAATGCTTGAGATTCTTAGTTTTTAATAAGTAATCAAGTCTGCAGTTATAAACGTGTTATGCCTATTACACTGAGTCTCTGCAGCACTTTCTAATAATAAGTAACCAGTCAAAGAAAAATATGTTGTTTGTATACCTGGAGTGGTAACAAAAGTAATTTCTCCCTGGGATTATTAAAGTATTTCTGATTCTGATTCTGAAAGGGAGTTTTCAAAACCAAAGTTAATCTCAGTAATTGCATTGAACTGATCTATAAAGGTTTAGTATTTTTTTTTTTTTTTCATTATTTACACCTTTTAAAAAGGAACCCTCATTAGAGAGTGGTGCCGTTCATTTTAAATCCTCCGTGTGTTAAAACCAGTAAAAATGTGGAAAATATATTCAAAATGAATGCACCGTTTTGACAGGTGAGGATGTGTGCACGGGTCAGACATCAACGGGAGATTAACCTATGCGAACTCACCTTAACGCACTTTAAATTCACTTATCATCTACTGTTTCACATTACAAAGCTATGAGTAGTAGCCTACCTATAAATCGTATAAATGTAAACGTACCTCTCTTCGCGCACCAGCAGCCTCTGGAGATGATCACAGGAGTCTCTGCAGGATCTGAGCAGTATGTGCGCTCGTGCTGCTCTGGTGTATGAAATGACAGATAAGATGACAAATCCTCCGTGAAACTCCTGCGAGCTGCAAACTGACGGGTTTCCACTGACTGGAGCATCTGGTGCGTAAAAACCAAACCATTCCCTCAAACACCGCCCCTTTCCTCCTCTGTCTGTCTTTCCACTACCTCTGTCTTTCTGTCACCTTGTGTGGAGTTCAACCTGAAAAAAGGTAGACTCATTGTGTTTTCTAGATGTCATTTAATATTTTAAATACATAGAAGACTTTTGGCTTCCACGCTGCAGCTTTAAACCCCACCACTTTATTATCTTAGAAATCCCTATAATAATCTAGGAGCTATTTAATGTGCTCTATGCATTTTAATCTCACATGATATCAAAATGAAAGTCATTTGGGACTTTAATTGTCCATAATTAATACACAAGGTGTGTTGCTGATATTTACAGCATTGCATATTTTAAATAAATACATACATTTCATATTCTTAAAAATATGTCTGCTTTCAGCTATATTGTAATGTGTAGTAGTTAGAAATAATGTATTTATATACTGCTTATAAAGGCTAAACAGTGGGTTAAAATACATTTTTATTATATGGCTTCATTTCTCTGCACAGTTTCCATCCATCACACATGATGAGGATGCTGTGCTGCAGCTTTATACCCTCCACGCTTTCTGTATTGTCTTTCACTCTCAAATCTAATGTTTCTTCTTGGCTAGATGACATTTTCTGCGGTCAAGAGCAAACTGCAGGGTCTTGGGAAAAGAGAAATCAAGATATAATTTCCCCACTCATTGACCTCCATTTTCCACAGTGGTGAGCTGGAGGTCTGGGGACGATTAGAGGCTTCAACTGAGGCTCCATCCTGCCACTACTTATTAAGTCAGGATGTACACTACATGTGTGTATGAAGTGATGAAGGCTTTCCATTCGTGCGTGTGGCATTTCTAAGCTTATTTGCAGGACCTGTTGATGGGCTGTCAGATCTCAGAGTTCATGGTGGAGGATTTGTTAAAATGATTAACTTGTTTGAATTATTGCTCAAGCACGAGTGAGGGTCAAATCTTCTACATTATCCTGAAATGTCAAATATTTACATGTATTTATGCTGCCACCTGCTGTTTAAACATGTTAGTTACAACAGTTCAACTGTGGGTGAATGCACATTGTTTAAAAAATAACGTTTATTATCACAATCTTTAACAGAATATGTGGGGTGAATATTTTTTTGTCTCTGTCCATACCATGAAAGCCCACACTGCCACTAGGGGGGAAAAAAATCATCACTTACATTTTTTATTATTGTTTTGTCATAATTATAAGACAATAATTATGATTAGGTAAAGCCTCAATATTTGGATTTACAATCTCAAAATGATGATAGCTGCTCATAGATTATGGATATTATAAAAATAATAGGAGAGGAAAAACACTTCATAATGTAAAAATTTAGATGGTGGATATTTATTAATATTGTTATCAAGTAGTTAGTTATTGTTTCTCAATGAGATATGAGAAAGAATTTCATAATGAAAAAGTTAGGTGGTGGATTCTTAACCTAAAATTATTAGAAACTTATATTATAGTTATTAGTAATGTTTCAGATACTCATATTTATGAAAAACCTTTATAATTATCAGATTGGTTCATATAATTGTGATAAAAGAAACCACTAGGTGATGGATTTTTAACTAACTTTGTACCTCATACTTAATACTTAATAATTTATTAATAATAAATATAGAAATATATTATATCACATCATAATTGAGATATATAAAACTGTAATAAATAATAAAAAGCAGATATTTAACTTACATCAAATTTCATATTTATGATCAAGTATATCATATTTATGATCAAGTATATCATATTTACAAATATGATTAAGTATATCATAAATATACAAAATCTCTCAAAATGATGACATATCACTCATGATTATAATAACTTTCTTAAAACTGTGAGATACTAATTATGGAGGAAAAACTATTATTATAATTATGTAATATGGTAGAAGTGAGCTTCCATCTCAAAGATAGTTGAGTTTGACTCAGCAAAATATGAAACAAATTTTATTAAAGAATTATGTACAATAATAAAAAAACAAATCTCTGAAATATTATTCAATGCTCGCACCGAAAAGCAAAAACAAACCGCTACAAAGTGAATCTCTGTGGAGTAAATTTGGCCATAACGTTCCATCACAAGCTACAAAAAGTCGACTGTCGGTAGACGGGGCGGGTTTGTCCGAGTGAAAAGCATCATCTGTTATTTCCAGACTCCATAAGACCAACATGCTGTTAATCAAACCAAGGCTCTAATGGTGTAACTGGCACAGCACTGGTCTGTGGGGATCCTGAGCAGAGCACCGGTCGCTGGTCGCATGAGTCATTATCAACAGAAAACACAGTGGAACAAACACTGTGCTTTCTGTTTTTCATACTGGGGATTACATCCATTTACAGCACTCAATATTTCAAAGTAAAATGATCAGGGAACATGAAAGATGTTTATACTGTAAAGCAGCGATACTCAACTTATGCCACAGGCCAGAGAGTGTGCTAGATAGGTTTTTTTATTTTGTACTTTGAATGTAAATAAGGTGCCATAGTGCATATAAAAGCTTAAATATGCTATTCATTATGTCCCTAAAAGGAGCAGTTTATGTTCATGAATCATTCCAACATTTGAGTGATTGCATGATGAAAGAGGTCCAAGTAGGTTTAATGTTGTTTAAAATCTTTCAAATGTAACCACAGCATTTACAACTAAAATGCAGTTGCAACTATTAAATGCAGGAAAATATCTGATTTATCTGTCATACAGGCAAGTTAATTAGTTTTTAAGATTATTTTTTGGGCATTTGTAGGCCTTTTTTTGACAGGACAGCTGAAGACATGAAAGGGGAGAGAGGGGGGGCATGACAGGCAGCAAAGGGCCGCAGGTCAAAGTCAAACCCGGGCCCAGAGTAAACCTCCGTCAACGAGTAAACCTCTATATATGGGCGCCCGCTCTACCAACTGAGCTATCCGGGCGCCCCCAAGTTAATTAGGTAATAAGTTAAGTTAATAATCAGTTACGGGTTTGGTATTAATGCTTGTTATTAACTGGCCCCTGGCGTCCTATCATTTTGCAAAAGTGGCCCCCGAGCAAAGCAAGTTGAGTGTCCCTGATGTAGTTTAGTTAGTGGAAATACAGCTGGAGCTTGAGTCAATGGAGCTTTTTGACAACAAGTGCTTAAACTGGATCAGACGTCTCTTTCAGGAGTATTTTTATGTTGCAGAACACACAGAAGTAACTGGCCAAGAAGGTAAACATAGCTGACAATGTGCAGAAAGAAGGACCCACTGTTTAGTTCATCAGCTGCAGCTCAGCTTCTCTAACTTCACAGTCATACAGTAAGGCAACGTGTGTTAGACAGGAGACGTGTGCTTTCGTATCATTCCCCCACATTGTGCGGCCTTGCTGAATTTCAGGTAAAGCAAAGAATTACACACATCCTCTGCGCTTTAAACAGCAGTTCCGTTCAGGGCCGCGTACTTTAAGCCTGTGAGGTTGTTTCTGCTGGACGAGCTGACGTCTTGAGGCGAGGTGCCAACTTCAAACACTTCGTGGATGGCTTTTCGAAAACAATGAAAGTTGTACTCTATCAAACCTGCAAAGAGAACAAATGAATCCTTTAAAGCATTTCATTTTAAAAGTTCTGAAGAAAATAGTTGTGTGATTGGATTCTTATACTACAACACTGTACACGCGCTGTCTTTCTGACACTTTTAAGTTGGCAGCTTCACACTTCCATCTCACATTTAGGACGTCCTGTATAATAAAACCACTGTCTAATGCCAATTTAACTGTTTATAAAATCTAAAACTAATCACCTTTCCTCTCAAAGCTCTCTTCTCTGAGGATGCAGACGAGAGCGAGGAACTTTGTGACCTCTTTCAAATAAAGCACTGTAGTGTTGTTGAGCTTGATGATAGCCAAAGACTCCTTGTCATAGGCAGAGCCACTGCCATCCTCTATTAGCCTGTCAAGAAGGAGAATGAAAGAAAGTCACCTTTAAACATTTAAACTAAAGGATACGTTTATTGCCAACACTAAGAATAAATGTAATTCTCCTCACCCGTAAATGCAGGAGACATCAATGACAACATCGATCATATCACAGCAGAGTTCATAGGACTGCATGTCCACAGGAGAGCTGTCTGTGGCGATGTAAATCTTGCTAACAACATCAAACAGGAAGGCTTTCTCGATCCCAGAATGCTGTAAAACATGAAGGATGTTAATGAGAGACGGTACAAATAGGACACACAATTAAATGTAACAAAAGTGAACGTACAGATATGAAAATGTTCAAAAGATTCTCCAACGTTGGTAACTGAGGAATGAGCTTCTGGACGACTTTACTGAAGGCCTCAAATATGGAGTGGTCGTAGATACTGGTTAGGTAGAAGCTGGGGAAGGAAAGTAGAGGAAAGTAAAGACACTGCAAAAATACAGTGTCAGCAAACAAGTCTCGGCTTGAACAGTACATTACTAATGATGTCTTCTCACTGTAAGGACGAAATAATAAACCAATCTAACTGTTCCATTAGAAAAAAAAGAGAGCTAGTGTTTATGCAAGTAATGCTTTGATAAAAGGAGACGATAAGGCTGGCGTTGCTCTATACATTTTCTTAACTGTCAATAAATCCAATGAAAAGACAAAAACAAACAATTACTCAATTTAAACATTACTCAAACAGTAATAAATATCCCTCGTATTGCCAGACCTTCCTCCACAGCGCTGCGGAGGAGGGTCTGGCTAGTCCACACAGTATTCTGCGATGGGAGAGAAACGTGCTCTGGTTTTTTGGCTTTCTTTAAACCTATCACAATCGTCTTGGGCGCCACCATGCACCACATGGAGCAACGGCGCCTCTGCAAAATAGCCTCAGGAAGGAACGCGTACGTTCAAAAGTTGTTTTAGTCCTGCAACAGAAAACTCAGGTTGGACAGTTAGTCTAGCTAGCTGTCTGGATTTACCCTGCAGATATCTGAGGGGCAGTTAACCATAGTCCTCATGAATCCACCGGAGTTTAGAATGCCAACACAAAGAAAGCGGAAGGTAACGGACACCCGGCCGAAATGAAAGACAGCCGGTGGAATTTCCAGCGGCACCTGAACAATCCCGGAAGCGGAACGTCGTGGATACAGACTACACAGTGATTGAATTAAAAACTCAGTGTCTGACCTTACCAATAAACATCCTACAAAAAGATAGAATAAACAACTCCAGGAATAGCTCAATTTGTTAGATGTATGAGTTATACAATTATGGGGTTAATTTTAAAGCCGCATTAACAATTTCTTTGACCACTTGAGGGAAGCAGGACAAGCTAAAAAAACAACATCGACATATAAACTTAGAAAGTTGTTACTGCGAACATGTTTGCAAACAGTTGCCTATTCACACATAAGAAAGGGAAACGGCAGAGTTTGGTGATAAGTCTTGCAGCTAAAATATCTAACCTGTGCAGACGTGTCAAACACTCACCTGAGGTGAAGCTTCTCCAGGCTGGCATCTGCCAGATCATCGTTGGCCCTCTGATGAATGTCCCTTTGCGTTTCTATTTTGTGGTCATCTGACAGACCGTCTACTTTATGGATGAACACCTCAAAGTTGATGTCTGGATTCACTTTGTAGGCCTTGGATACGGTGAGATGTAACCGCCCGAGAGCCTCGACGTAGTCATCCTAACAACAGGAAAAAGTGACGTGTTCATTCATCTCACACAGGAAGCCTTTAAAACCCCACAATGTTCTTCTTCAGTTTAAACTAATGTCATCCTACCTGAGCATCGATGACAAAGATTAACGCGCCTGTTCCCTTGAAGATCATCTCGCTGTCAAATGTGGGGTCGAAGAAGTCCACCTGGCCAGGAAAGTCCCAGATCTGGAAGTTGACAAAGGAGGTGCTGGAGATGTCGTCCTTGTAGATTTTGTTGGTGCTCTCGAGGAACAGCGTCTCATTGGGTGACATCTTGTGGAATACAACCTGGTCAGAGGTGGAGAAGGTTTATTGTCTCTGTCCACTGTTGTTCCTTTCAATGTCTTCTCTGATTCACAGTCTTCACATTCTCTTAGTCTACATTTTGCCTAAAACATTGTAACTTATTATTACCCTTTATATTATATTTTGTACTCTATTAACTTCATATTGTCATTCTGTCTCTATTAATCTACTGCTACTTCTGTCTACTCTGTATAACACCAATTTCATGTCTGTCCATCCTTTGTTTACCGAAGTTTCTCCCATTTCTTTCCTGTTAAAGGATGTCTTTGAAGGGAGTTTTTCCTTATCTGAATAAATGTTAAAAAGGAGAGAGAGTGTCGTATATTGTACAGACTATTTCTCAACCAATTTTCCAGAGAATCTGTCACAAAATCTGTCATATGTCACAATAGCAGCTCAAAGAAAACATGTCGGCCAGCTCGCCGCTCCCGTAAGTTCCCCCCACTATAAGACTTTTTTAGGCCGATACAGATGTTGCATTTGAGAGTTTAAAAAAATCTGATAGTCATATATTCAAGTCGTCTTTTTTTTTTTTCTTTTTTACATAAACATTAATATGTGTTTTATTTATATTTACTAATTTAAATATGATTATACATGTATGCATAATTCATCCATACAATTTTGTCACTCTAATAGACAAAGACATTCTGTGTAAACTAATAACATTGTTTTCTGAATTGGCATAGTTATTAAGTAACTTCAATATTAAAAATCCAAATAGAAAATAGTATGTGAACCCCCTCACAAATAACCTTTAAAAGGCTACTACAAGTCAGAGCTTCCCATCAATGAGTTGAAATTGTAGTTAGTGATTAGTTATGCCTTGTTCTGTACAAAACACATGAAAAATATTGGTTATTGACACTCATCTCTTCACAAGCTCATGTGAACCATGCCTCATTCACATGTGCTTTCAGAGTAGGAAACATTTGGTTGAGGTCCTCTGTAAGGTTGTGCTAGTTATTAAAACCAAGGGTTTACCTTCTTTTTCTAATCTGACTTTCAATGATCAAGCATATCATTCAATAAATACACCAAAACATGCAATTGTTTTTATGTTACTATTTCAGGCAGATGTAGCTTTTCCATAATTGTGACTTTGAAGAATATTACACCACATTTTCTAAACTAAATTATGCAAAAACGAAGGGAACTCCAAAGGGTTTAATTACTACTTCTTGGCACTGTATTTCCCAGTCTTGTAATAAATTAGTGTGTTTTAAGACAACTTTGGGGTGGTGAAGTCAATATTAAATGATCAAAATCAGAAGGGAAAGGCGTATTGGAGAAAAGTACTCAACATTGGCAACTGTGTTGGGATAATGCAATAAAAGGGAGACATTTACACTCAATCCAAAAAGGAGTAGGAGCAAGTAACTTAACTGGACACAGCAACCTAAACAGCACACATCACATTATAGGGAAGCATCCAACTGTTTTTTGTGATCATTGTGTTGCAGGAAATACTGTATGTAACAGAGAGAAAGGACATGTTGGAAGAAGTGAAACTATTAAGGATAACAGGAGCAGGAGTAAATAACATACTGGAGTGTGGTGAAAGTGGACAAAGCAGAAGATGCTTGGTCAGCTGCCTAATGAGAACAGGACCGATGAGGAAAATCTAACATTGGAGGAGTTACCAAACACCAGAAGATGGCAGTGGTGCAATATTAAGGATGCAAGCTGCAGTTAAAACTAAAAGAAGAAAAACTTTGTGGTGGTGGTGTGTGTAGGCAGAGACGGTTTAGGTAAATTACCTTCTGAATAGATGACTTGCCACTCCGCCTCAGTCCCATCAGCAGTATCCTCGGTTTGTCCGCAGATGTGGAGGTCTCCTCATCCATGTCTGGCTCTTCCACCCCGTAGCCAAAACTTTTGGGAAACGACCCCACAACATCGTAACTTCCCGTTAACGAGGGTTCCTCATACATAGACATCCTGTACTTAACTACCCCGGCGGCCTGCTCTCTCGCTCTCTCGCTCTCTCGCTCTCTATTTATTTAATTGGCTAAATAATCCGTACAGGGATTTGTGTTGATAGTCACAACGAGCTAGCATGGCGAGCTAATTAGCTAGAACTGCAGCTGTAAGCGCGGTGTTTATATGTTAAAATGCCACTTCAGACCTTCACGTATCCACACGGGGTTTAAGATAATTTACCAAGAGTTTAAACAACCATAATATCGTCACAGATTTGATTAATTCAAACTAATCTGACAGGATTACTGAAAACAAAAGAAGCTAGTCACAAGACATTTCCGCTCCCTTCAGTGTTAGCCACGTCCCTTGAATCTGATTGGCTGTTCGCTCTAAACATAGTCACTTGACAAACAGTCCAACAACAGAAGCAGGAAGAACATAAACGGTGAGTGATGTGTTTGGACCATAGACATTTATGCTGTTTTGGAACATTTAGACTATATGTTATGTTGATTTTAACCTTCCTCATTATCTTGGTACTATTTCTAGCTCACTGTCTTGTTGTTTTCCTGATATATCTGAGAGTCTCTGTGCAGTTATAATAAATTGAAAGCGTTGTAGATAGCAGGAAATGCAGTCAGCTTAGTTTCTGTTTTTCACAAGACTGTTAGATGTAACAGCAGCAGCACCTACTACTGTATTTTTCCATTAAACTTTATATTTATGTATATAATTAAGACAAAAACAGAAAAAATAAGTGAGAAGTTTGACAATAATGCCATATATAACAGCTAAACAACAAACCATCTTTTAAAAAGTGAATGATCAATGAAAAGTATGAAGCATTCAACTAAAAACAGCAAAAAATAATATTGCAGAGATAAGTTACACATAGGTCTGTGCTGAGATGGAAGGAGAGATTAAAAAGGATATTTTAATCATAACGATCTTTATTAATGTTTACATTGAACAATAGAGGAATGTGACATTGGATTTTATTACATGTTTTATCATAAGCTCATAAGCCAGTTATTAAAAGCAGGTATGGGGTTAAGTTCATTTGTCACTGCTCTGGTTGTCTTGCAGAGTTATGTCTTAATGCAATAGTAAAAAGTGAAGAAGGGAAAAGATAATTATGTATTTTTCAAAACAAAATGCACACCCTTTATGTGTTTGTTTCAGGGTCCAGGATGACAGCAGTCCTCCTGTGTTTCCTGCTGGCTGGTCCAGTGCTACTGGTTGCTGGCAGCCCAGTTTATGATGCCAACAATGAGACCGTTCCACTGGTGCTGTGGCATGGGATGGGTGAGTCACTGTGCTGTCCATTCTTGTACTGAAAGGATGAAACAATTTATTGAGTTGTCTAATTGAAGATTTTGAGGAATAATTTGTACCTAGTATTATTTATTTAACTCTTCATATGGCCTCCCCTTTGTATTTCCTGTTACGTAGCTTTAAGGTTGAAAAAAAGATCTCATCAACTGTGTCTGACCGTTTCACTTACAGTATATATTATATATATCAGCTTCTTCCAGCTCTTTATTTAAGCTACATGATGTTTAAATGGAGTGAAATACTGTACAAATACAAAATTCAGACTAACATATTTAGTATACTTGAAAAGTTTTGAATCTCTACTAAAGATGAGATAAGGAGATAAGAAACTGAAGAAAGAAAACCCCTTATCTTGTTTCAAAGACTTATAATGTTGTGATCATAGACTGTATAAGGTTGTGATCTGTTTCTCGTCCTCATTTCAGAACAGAAAGGGAAAGGTATACTGTGGGAGATCATGATAAGACATTACGCATCCACCAATGTTAATACAGTTTGGTGAAAGTGAAAGCAAGAAAAATAAACCCACCACTTCTTATTAACTTGGACATTTATGCTGACACACAAACCTTACCAGACCTGTAATGTTAGAGAGGTGTGGTGTGTATGCAGCCTCAGAGTTACACGTCTAACTGGAAAGTTGCTCATTTTAATTGCATGCTGGTTGGGGAAATACAAAAAAAAAAAAACATGTTCTCTTCTCCTTTAACAACAATGGCTCAGGTGTCTCTGAGGTGAAGTTACATAAGCTGTTGTGGCTCCACTGAAGCCTCTCCATGTTTTAACAGCAGTAGATTGTGATTTGCACCGATCAGCTGTCTGTTTTATATATTTAACTGATGTTAAGTAAGGCAGAATATTTCTGAAAAAGAGCCAGTGTTTATGCAAGTAATGCTTTGATAAAAGGAGACGATAAGCTTTGCTCTATAAATGTTTTTAACTGTCAATAAATCCAGTGAAAAGACAAAAACAAACAATTACTCAATTTAAGCATTACTCAAACAGTAATAAATATTGTGTTTTTCAGGGACTAGTTTTAGCGGTAGAGTAATACTTAGTTGCTCTCGTGACTATAGTGAAACGATATATACGTATGTTGGACTCAAATTAAACAATGGTTTCCCACGTTCATGGTAATGAAAGAACATGTCATCCAGTGCAACAGTGCGGCTCATTTTATATTTTTAGTGTATTTTTGGACACCATTGGAGCTTTTTGGCAGAGATGAATAAGATATATCAGGCTTTGGCTACACAGACAATACTTTTTGGTTTAACATAGACTATTATCATTGTAAACTGAGAGGTTTAGCTAAATAGTTTAAATGATAATAAAGTATGTTTACGTGTCCACCAGGCGACAGCTGTTGTAACCCGCTCAGTATGGGGGCGATAAAGAAGATGATTGAGGAGGAGATCTCTGGCATTTACGTGCTCTCGCTGATGATTGGAAAGAACGTCATTCAGGTAATTCCACACTAAAAACTGGAAACTGTTAACTTAGTCTCTAGTTGTGTGTTGATTCCAAAATTATTACGTTGCTAGAGAAAATACAATCTGCACTCTTTTTTTATTTTCATTGATGTTTTTATTATGTTTTTTAACACATAAATGCAGACGCAGCTTCATCAACACAGTGATCATTTTGAGAATAAATAAATATTCCACCTTATATCCCAAAAAGTATTATTATTACAATCATTTATTTTAATAGCACTCTTCTTTTGACTTTTTCTGTTATTTTTCTGTTCTGCACATTTATTTTGTAATGTAAAATGACAGAGCTCTAATTTATATTTATATATCTTAATGTTTCTTTTGCAAAAAAAAGGTAGCTATTTTAAGTTCAGTAACTCTAAACTTTACCAAAAAATATCAGTTATATTTTACTGAGACTTTATTTAATTTGTGTCATGGTACATCAATTAATTCTCTGCCTTCAATAGAAAAACAGGTCCTCTTTTCCTCAAAACAAAATACATGTGAACCAAACGGGCATACAGCAGGTGTGATTGATACATCCACATGATGTGTTAGGATTCCTATTCTGTAAAATTTGCAGTGCTAGTGGCACAAGTTACATCAGAAAAGTAGCTGTTTTACAACCTCACTGTCATTTTTCAGTCTTAATATTCATAGCAAACCAGCATGACTCTGCTTTGATCCATCCTAACACCGTGACTTTAGCTCTCTGCTCTTCTCCTCTTGGACGGTGCTCGTTTTCTTCTTTTTAATCTGCCTGTCATGCTTTAAACTTTTCATGTTTCTCCTCCTGCAGGACACAGAAAATGGGTTTTTCATGGATGTAAATGAGCAGGTGTCCATGGTTTGCAGTCAGCTGGCTCAGGACCCAAAGTTGAAGGGAGGATACAATGCTATGGGCTTCTCCCAGGGGGGACAGTTTCTGTATGTAACTATTGTTCTGGACACTGAATGCTTTTTTTTTTATGTGAATGTGGTAGAAATTGGACAAATTCTGTTTGTGTAGTTTCCCTTCTTGCCCGATTCTCCTGGAGTGAATGAAATACTTAAAATACAAATATCTTTGAGAATAGTGTGATTTCAACCCTGACCTTCGTTCTGAGGTTGCAGCCTCTGTTTGAGCATGTTGTTTGTTAAAAAAATATTTGTCTCCTGACATGGATGAGGAAGCTTGCATTGATTCCGCCTGGTTCCTTTTTTCCACAGGAGAGCTGTGGCTCAGCGCTGTCCCTCTCCACCAATGAAAACACTGATTTCCGTCGGGGGCCAGCACCAAGGTAACATGGTTATGAAAACCCAAAACACAAGTTCAGCTCACTTCCCTTGGCAAAGCGGCACTAAAATCCCTTTCTGTTTCATATGTTTCTATACTAATAGAGTTAATAAATGTATAATTCTAGATTCAGTTTGTAATACTAAAATCCCCAAACTATTGTTATTATACTTCAGTATATTAGACAGTCTCTAAGAAGCACATGCACATCCTTAAAGGATAAGGCTGGTGTTATTCTATATTTTACTTATCGTTAATAAGACCAAAACCAACAATGAATTGATTGACCAACAAGTATTTTCTTTGCATCCAAGCCTGCTATATCTTATTCCTCTGTGCCATAAGGCTTTATTTTGCCGAAACTATTACAAACTCATCATTGAGCCACACTGTTGCACTGGATGACATGTTCCTTCATTACTATGAACATAGGCGCTGTAGTTTATTTTTAATCCCACATACGTCTTCCTGCTGCCGTTAAAACTCACTAGAGCATGTTTATTAATCAGCATCTGAAAATAGTCCCTTACAAATGCAGTTTTTTTTACTCTTGTTTGAGTAACATGCACAGCTGTTTAGGAACATTATTTTGCCCTTTCTTTTTTAAATTAAACTTGATATTTGTGACCACTAAAGATTTACATCTGCAGTAGGAAAGAAAAAAGTATTGCCGTAAAATATTGAAAGATTGCATAGATGGTTCAGGTCTTTTCATGGGATTTGTTGTCAATAATGGCTCATTATTTAAATTCTTTCCAGGTGCTGGGTATTAATAACCTGCACTGAAGGATTGAAAAACAACATGCATGCTGTTTGCTCTTTGACATTTTGACTAAAGATGGTCATCATCATACATATTCTTGCTATTACTATAATACCTGTAATATCCCACAGTTTCTCTAGAGTCAGTTCTGATTTGTATTATGTTCCGCAGCAGATGCTCTCATCTGTTGGTAATGCTGTTGTTGATAGTTTTCAAATTACTTTATTGTACTGCTTTTTGTGTTTGCAGCTCTGACCAAATGTGTTTCCTCTTTTAGATACTGGTAAATTAGATTTTTTATGATCTTCCTCAGCAGGTGGAATTTGTGTGAATATTATCATTATCACAAACTGTTTTGAAGATACAAGATACTGTATGTTTTTCAATCCTTAGGAGTGTACGGGCTGCCCAGGTGTCCCGGAGAGAGCTCCCACATCTGTGACATGATACGCAAAGCTCTGAACAACGGAGCTTACACCGACCTGGTTCAAAAACAGTAAGTTGTTTAATGATTGTTTATCTCTCAGTGATGCTAATGTGTTTAGCAGCCCTGATATTGTGTGGCTATCGTCACCACTGTACAGACTGTTGTTCCGTAGCACTGACTGGGCATTGTGTTTGTGGTTATCAGCCTGGTGCAGGCCCAGTACTGGCACGACCCCTTTAATGACGACCTGTACAAGAAGCACAGCCTCTTCCTGGCCGACATCAATCAGGAGAGGGTCAGTATGCAGCTGTAGACCAGACCTGGGATTTGAGAGCAAATTCAAAGCTTGCATTGATGCAAAATGTAATTAGTTCAGACATTGGGAGACCAGTGGGAAAGCTTTTGTTATTGTGGTAAAATAATAAGTCTGTTCTTGAAAAAAGTAGTTTGACAAAATAAGTGCATGTTAAGGTCCACTTACTGGCTTTTAACTGTATCTCACATGATAAGTTACCCTTTAGAAAGAGCTGATAGATATTTAATGTTTAAAAAAGTAGTGTTTCACAGATCAGTTCTAAGCCATTAATAACAATTTTTGGGTTGCCAGGTTGTGAAAAATTACTTTGAGTGACTCATTCATTAAGAATTTAATCAGAATTTATTAATCAATAGTAACTGTATTGTTACCAAACAACAATGTAATTATTGGTCAAAATTAAAATAGTTTTTTGTGTACTATGCCTTAAGTTTTGTATATATTTTTATATATAGACAGCCTACATATAGCTTTATAAGATGAACAAACGCTAAAGGTTTCTGCTCATTCACATATTTGTATTATAGTTTGGATCCAGTTGATTAATCTGCTTTCTCAATATGTTTTGTATTGTCTAATTATTGTTTGCTTTAAAGGCTGTAAATGAGACGTATAAGAAGAATCTTCAGTTGCTGGAGAAGTTCGTCATGGTGAAGTTCCTGCAGGACACTGTAGTTGATCCTGTTGATACAGAGGTAACGAACACACACTCTATAGAATATATATCTTTTTCATTGAATATAATAAAGCCGCATCACAAACCGTCTTGTCCTGATTTTTGCTGTAGTGGTTCGGCTTCCTGAAAATGGGCCAGGCCAAAGAGACTGAAACTCTACAGGAGAGCGTTCTTTACAAAGAGGTAACTGTGTTTATTGTCTCATGAGGAAATACAATTGATAGTGTGAGGATTGTTGGTTTAACCTGAAAATCTGAAACATGATACCAGGGCTTTCTGTCCATATTCTTTTCTCTTTATCCATTCATTAATTGTATTTGAATTACTGAACGGTGTGACTCAGAGGTCTGGAACCAACGTTTATTACTATAAGTAAAATGGGTACCTTCTACTTTGCCGGCTGTCATATTTGAACAAGATAAAACTGTTATTTTTTATCAGTGTACAGCTCCCATCAGTCTTAGCAACCACCTATTTTACACAAGGTTCAGTTTTCTCTTCACGGGAGCAGCTTGTAAAAACTGTTGTATAATGTCTCTTGTGGCTCTGGTATTTTGTGTCTTTATTGTAGAGTCCGTAGACAAGGTCCCTAAATGGAACTGTAGGCTTTCTGAAGTCTGAGAAAATGACCTTGATACTAGCATTATGGGATCCAGCGTCTTTGGAGCTTGGTTAATACCAGGGACATAAGTCAGGACATCGCGACCTCTAATGCGTTTTGTTTCTTCGTCCAACTTTATGAAAACTCAATACTAAATCACTGGAGTTTAGAAATTGTCTTGGATTTAGATAGAAAATGGTCTTAAATTGTGTTGGTTTGGAGGTCCTTTCACGCCTAAAAAAACTATTATACTATTATATGTCCATTAAAACACCACTACCTCTTCGTCCTCTCTACCCGACTGACAGACACACTTTCTCCGTTTAAAATTACGGCAAGAACCACTAAAAACACAACAACATTGCCGCCCTCTCCTCCACCCGACTGACAGACACACTTTCTTGGCTTAAAATGTCGGTAACAATCGCTTAACACACTGCAAACTCACGGTCCTCTCTAACATTACCTGACTGACAGACACACTTTCTTGGCTTAAAATTACTCACCGTCGGTCGGTTACAGTTGCTGAACAGGCTACACATTTGATTTGCATTACATTACATGTCATTTAGCTGACACTTTTATCCAAAGCAACTTACAATTAAGTGCTTTCAACCCTGAAGGTTCAAACTCCAGACAACAATTAGTAAGTGCAAGTACATTAGCTTTATTTGCCAAAGTTAAATGTTTCCATTATGAGGAAGTCAAACTTGCGGTTTAGGTCTGTCAAGGTGGTTGTAAACAGCCACGGCCCGATTGTCTGGTCCTTCCGTTAGCAGTTAGCATGGCAGCGTTAGCCAGGACCAGTCGGGATCACTTTACTGGCTGTGTCTCAATTGTTTTTGCGAGTAACCAACTCGGGTACTCTATATAATTCAATGTGAGTACACAAATGTTGAAATGATCCGTGTGATAAGTTAGCCTGAAGCTTAATGCTTACCTGTTCAGGAGGAAATTAGCCAACTCGGCGTCCTTTTGGGCTCTAAGCTGTCTCCATCTTTCAAATACATCTCCAATATTTACCTGGGTTTTGTTACGTCTCTGGTAATGCAACGGTTTAGAAACACTGAGGTGTTTTAGGTCGGGTATAATCTAGTCTCCTTTGCCTGACCTTACTCCACAGTGCTGCTGAGGAGGGTCTGGCTAGTCCACACATAGCTCGGGATGGGAGAAAAATGTGTTCTGGTTTATTGGCATTTCTTTAAACCAATCACAATCGTCATGGATCGCTAAGCATCCGGCGCCGCTGCAAAATAGCCTCGGGAAGGAACTTGTTTTGATGGAACACGTGTACATTCAAAAGTTGTTTTAGTCGTGCAACAGAAAACTCAGATTGGACAGATAGTCTAGCTAGCTGTCTGGATTTACCCTGCAGAGACCTGAGGAGCAGTTAACCATAGTCCTCAGAAATCCACCGGAGTGGAGAAATTCCAACACAAAGAATGGGTAAGGTAATGGACATCTGGCCGAAAAGAGTGAAATCCTGCGTAATTTCCAGTTGATCCCGTTCGTTTGTTTGCTGCTTCCATGGCTGTAGCTCGCTGGGTTTGCGTTTTTACAGGTGTATCTGGCAACCTGGCTGGGCTGTCAAAATGGGCAGTTGATACCAACACACAGGCCAATACACAGACAGACATTCGGTCACAGAACGGAAATTCAAAGGAGAAAATACTGGCATTAGCATTGTTGCCAGAAAAGATAGTGTTTAAACTTAGCATGTTTCCTTAAAATCTGATGACATATTTTGGTAATTTTTGGATTTAATACAGTATATTACATATTGCACCTTTAAGTTGCCAAACTGGTTGTACATGTCATCCTTACTCTCACGCTAAACGTTAAAAAGATAACTCAATCTTTCAGACACCGTGTAGTATATATCCTACCAACGACTGCCTTTAGACAGTTAAGCTTCTGAGTATGTGAAACTGAATTTTGTGTCCACGTGCAGGATCGTCTGGGCCTGGCAGCGATGGACAAAGCTGGAAAGCTGGCTTTTCTGGCAACCAAGGGAGACCACCTGCAGTTCACCAGAGAGTGGTTCAATGCAAACCTTCTGCCTTATTTACACTGAAACACTTCCAGTCAGTCATCTCAGAGTAAATATAATATCAGACAACTAGAAGTTAAGTAAAACGCTTAATAACCTGAGCAGGGGTTGCAGAAAGCACATAATTAATTACTTTTGCACTGATCACTTGTAGCATGTTGATATTTTGTGATGTTAATTTTAGCATCTGTGTTTTAAGTTTACTACTGCATAACTAACAGTTGTTCTGAGGTCAAATTCTTTTTTTAAATAAATTCTAAGCCTAATGTACATCATTTAACTGCCTCTGTACAGAATACATGTTTAATCCAATAAAGACAGACAGACATTTTATTGCAACATGTTTTAATGATGTCTCCAGTACTAATGAGCAGAATTCAGATTTTTGGACCCAAAGAAATAAAGGAGGTAAAAAGGAGACAATATAAAGGAAATTCAGCCAAGAGCTTTAAAACTTCAAGAGCTGACGATAACCAAAGAGTGCAGACATGAGCGAGTGGAGAGATGCCAATGGTCAGGCTAATATTTTAAGACTATTAAGTAATTAATATCTGTACAGATGATTACAGCAGATATTTGTAATCAAGAGACTGAGGTGGAGCATTTAACAATGATTATACCCTTCAGTCTCTTCTTCCACTTCATAACATCTCTGTGCTCTTTTTCTTACATGTCTCCTTTATATGGAATGTTTCTTACTCGGGAATGTCCTATGTGTGGGGTTTAAGGAAAAGCACATGGAATGATAATTTTCCTAATTTAATTGTTCCAACATCATCTAAAATGGGGAGCTTCATGATGTGTGCACACAAATTGTTTTTAATCCTATTTGTGCTCTTGAGAGTGCTGACTTTTATTTTTTATATTATCCACTATGAATGTTAATATTATAATCAACATCGGCTGAGGTGATACGGATGCCATTATCGTCTTTGTTTAACTAGTGCTTCACTAGTGAATTGCATATAATGGAACAAAACAAGTTAAAATTTGACATGTTAAATTTTGCTTAGCATTATCCAGATAGATACAAAATATCATACAGAGCATCCCAGCTGTTGGCAAAACTCATGGTTTTTTGAAAAGTGCTCACTGGCTTACAGAGAAAACCAATTTGAATGACAAGCCGCTCCCTGCTGATTGGCTGGAGGATTTTGCTCCAGATAAAAGCGAGCAGTCCTCTCATTGGCTGATGGAAGGGACAGCTTAAGCTGTGATTGGCTGACAAGGAAGGAAGATATAACACATGAGGTCCAAATCTCAGTCTACAGTGTGAGAGTTAGCTGGTGGGTTGGTTGATCAGTCAGGAAGGCATTCGCACACAAAAGAAAATGGGGTGGGGATGGTGTCGAGGAGGGGCCGCCATTTCACATGCTGCTGCCTATCCGGCGATCTCTGTTGCTGTGGTAATGAGCTTGTTTCCGTCCCAGATGGTCTTGAACTGCTCAGGAACAGGCATCTCCGTCTGAGATGAGAGAAAAGTCATGTTTAAATTACTATTTTATATTCTTGTGCTACATAAAAAAAAAGTATATAGCTGGAAAGATTCTACGTTTTTCTTAATGTTAACAAAACTCATGAAAAGAACAAAACCAACAACGTATTCCAATACTTTTGGAATTCCCTATCCTGTTTGTGGCCCTCAGCCCCAAACCCTTTTCGTTCCCACTCAAGACATACATCTTTAATAACAGGCCACAAATATATAGACTCAGTTTAGAAGAAAACGCTAATTTCCTAAAACAACTAGACACTGTAGTTTTCAGCAAATGTTGGTCAAACAGGAGCAAGGCATTTTTGTCACTCAGTTGTGCATTATCATGTGATCATCCCCCCACCCCCTGTTTTTAACAGTTTTTGGACAACAATGGAGCTCAGTGGCACAGAGGAATAAGCTACATTAGGAAACAAAAACAATTATTGTTAGTCTATCAATTCATTGTTGGTTTTGGTCTTTGTGGGATTTGTTGACAAAAAAAAAGAAAAGAAAAAGATCACCACCATCCAAATTTTCCAATTTCCCTCCTGAAAAGATACTCACAAACTCTCCGTCTTTGTTGGGTACCAGGATGTTCATCTCTGAACTTTTGGCGCTGACAATCTCGCAGCTCAGAGAGTCTTTACTCAGGTAGACATGGCAACCGTCCGTCTTGTTGATGGAGATAGTGGGGACCTTACCCAGGACCTGGATACAAAAAGTCAACAAAATACATGTAATAGCTGCTGATTAACGGCATGTTGCTAAGAAAAGTTGGATTTATTTCTGCTGTATCTTCATTTATCTGCACTGAACTACTATCAAGAAGTCTTTGAGCAAAAGGACTGTATCTAATAACAGTGGCGCTGCTCTGTGGCCTAAAACTAAGCAAACTACTAAGCTTGCTGTGTGTAACTACATGACTATATATATATATAAGCAGGGCATTTATGAAAAATGCATCAATGTACAGCAAAATAAAAAAAAAACTCAAACTCAAGAGTGACAGGACAGCACAAATCATTGTGCGATATAAAATGCAACAAAGCCAGTGGCCAGCATCCAAATATCAACATTGCACTGCAGTCTGCTGAGAGAGGTACAATTCCAGGGAAATGTAATCCCATCAGCTTGATTCAACATAAAGCAGAATGTGGGGGTGGGGGCAGTCTCAGGCAGTGTCCTCATTTAGGATCCTATTGGCCTGAGGGTAGAAGCTCCTCCTAAGACTCTGTGCTGGCCTGGCATATCCGCTTCCTTCTACCCGATCTCAACAGGGAGATACGGCTGTCACCCGGGTGGTTTGGATCTTTGATGATTCTCTTAGCCTTATTCTCGTAAAGCCTGGTGTAAATATTCTTTAGGCAGAGTAGGTCACAGCCACCTATTGTGTGTTCAGCCCTAATGAATCACTCTCTGCAGGGCCTTGCAGTCCTGTTCAGTGCCGTTTTCATACCAGGAAGTGAGGTCAGGACACACACAATGATACAGGAGTAGAAATTCCTCAGTGTTTAAGAGGATACCCGAAATCAGGCCCACCACAGCTGTGTTGTCAGCAAACTTGATGGTGGTGTTGGAGTCGGAAGTGGCTACACAGTCGTGTGTGTACAGGAAGTACAGCTGGGGACTCCAAACACAACATTGGGGTGCTCCGGTGTTGAGGAGGAGGGTGGAGGAGGTGTGTGTCCGCCCACCCTCACAACCTGGGGTCTGCCTGTCCGGAAGTCAAGGATCCACATGCACATTGAGGTGGTCCTTGAGCTTTGCGTCACTGCACTGTAACTCGTATTTCATATCTGTCTTATTCTATTTCAGCCGTTTCCTCCCTGTTCTCCCATACCTTTGTTTTGCTGGCTGGCAGCAGGTCGTGCTTACCAGAGCATGTGTTGGTAAGTTTTACTCCTTTTTCCTAAAAAGGACGGTGTTTATCTTGTGCTTGGGTTTTGTTTGTAATTTAGTTTTTGCCTTTTCATTTACTAACATTGTTGTTCTTGTCTCATTGTAGATCGGCCTCTGCCTGACCGTGGCGAGTTTGCTTTTTGTTTCGGTTTTCAGTGGCTGTGGAGCATTGCTGCACATTTTCTTTTGTATTATTAATAAATTGTACTGATCATTTTATAACAAGCGCCTCCCACCCTTCCTTCAGTTATTCTAACATCAATGGTAACTCTCTGCATGATAGGGTCGTAACACCCTCCTGAGGTCATGCTTAGAAAGGGGGATGGGTGTGAGAGGTGCACCCACCCATCCATTAAACTCTGCTTCAGCTGGTTTTGCTTGTTGGCTGTCGATTGCCTCAAAGCAAGCATACAATTTATATAGCTTACTTGCTATAGAGGCATCAGCCTTGGGTCTGTTATAGTCTCTTTAAAACAGCATTTTGTTTTACATGGCATGTTTGTTTACACACCTGAATCTTGGCATCCTTACAGTTGATAATCTCTACGATGCCCACGACATCATCAAACACCAGACCCATTTTATTACAGCCATCTGATGGAGAGAAACAAACACATATTTAGAGGTCAGAGGTACGCATGCCTTGTTAACTGTCAAGAGATGACCTTTAAAGATAAATACTACCTGTTCCATCACACTGGCCTTTTTGACATTGTATTACCGTTTTGTTTGTTATAATTTGGGGTATTTTCTAGTTAAATGAGCGGGTTGAAATGGGCAACACAATACTTGTACATAAACAAGGCCAATTAAAGACAGATGCAATTGTTTAAACAAATTAACTGTCAATTATTTTCCAATATTTAATTATATCATAGTCTTAAAATAAATCTTAAGTCAATTTCTCCATACAGTTTACAATAATTGTCAGTGAAATAAAATGTAGTCTTTCCATGTGATGGCTTTCTAACCAGAAAGATGTATTTCAAAAACATATTCTGTATAACTCTTAAATATTGTATTTATTTAATCCAAATCAACTGCACTTATTGTCTGACTTTTTGTCAAAAGGTATAGGTTTTGGAGGATAAGCTGTAGGCTGCAACTTGAAGACAAATATGACTGGATTACTTTGATACTGAAGAAAACTTAAAAATGTGATGATTCTCAGCCAAGTTCTGAAGGTTCAAGTTGAGTCTGTTTTTATTTATGATTTCTAAGCCATTTATTTAAAACTTCTGGCTTAGAAGATTCTGACCAGTAAGTTTAGCTACTTCTAAACATCTAACAGTTTTGTCCTTACCTATAGTGATGGAGTTGATTTTGCCCTTGATCTGCAGGGTGCTCTTGTTGCATTTGTAAGCATAAACCACTTGTTTCAGCTCAGTGCGGTCGATCACCAGGTTCTGCGCTCCCTCTTGGTTCTCCTGCAGAGGGCAAGAAGAGAAAAGAAAAAAAGAGTGAAGAAAATAAAGATGAAGAGTTGATGACAATATGACACAGAGTTACTAAAAAAAAATAAAAATAAATAAAAAGTATTCCAGTCAAAAGCCACAAAAACATGTCTACCCTTGTAAATCTGGTCCACTCCTCCTTTCAGTGTCTTTCCTTTTACAGGGATAACAAACTACAAGTTAAAATAAGTTGGATAGGCTGTAATTTGTAACGTTCTAGGTAATCGATTAGCGAGAATTAACCATCAACTTACCACTTTCCACTTCTTCCCATCCAGCTCAAACACAGGGGGCAGCTTGCGGGTCGGGGTGGCCGACGCAGCAGGTCGGGGATTGGATGAGGCGAAAGGTTTTGGTCCGGAACGCACTGGAGCCGTACCCCTCAGGTTAGGATTCTTGTGGGTCTTCTGGTCGTCGCTCACATGCTTCAGGCCTGGAGAGGTCAAGGAAAGAGGGAAACGTTAGTAAGTCCTACAGCATACCATGTCTCTGGCTCAGCTCCTCTGATGCAGGTCACTGAGAACGGTCCCCTACCGCTGGTGATGTTCGATCCCTTGTTGATGGCCGCGAACAACGCGTTACGATTGTCAGCACCAGAATCGCCACCGCCACCAGAGGATCCGCTCAAGTCCATGGCGGGAGGAGGTGGTCCAGGGGGAGGTGGGGGAGGACATCCACCAGCAGGAGCACTGGGGGGAGCTGCAGAGGCCGAAGCAACGGCACCCTGAGATTGACAGAAAATTAGGTATGCTGTTAACTGCCAAAAGCCAGCTTTATTCTTGTTGTTTGCAATCACTTAATCACTAATTTCTCTGATGTAGCTCGTCTACTAGCTTCAGTTTTGTTTTCATTTCTTCAAAATGTATAAACATGGTATATTGCAAATATGAGATTGTCATACGTTTCACATTCTAATTGCTAGTTGAGGAACAGAGTAAAATGTAAGAAAGTTTAAAAAAAAAATGAACTATCTGGCAGATGTAGGCTCAGATTAAGTCCTCATCTCCAATTGGCTCTTCCTGCCAAGAATAGACATATGATTATTCATTTGAGCTCTTGAGAGCTGCTTTTAAAATGTTACTCTAACACTTTAATGTAAGTGGGAGTAAGTCGCTTGATAAATATGGTCTTATTTATAGTACTTTTTTTATTTGTATGTTGGCTCTTTAGAGGAAGTGTTATTGTTATGGGACTCACACTCTTGCTCCAGGTCAGCCCGGTGGTGTGGTGCTCTTTGATGTAGTTTTGCAGCTCAGCCCAGATGGAGAGGTAGGCCTTCACCCAGTCCACATGTGTCTGGTCCCTGTGAGAAGAGATTAAAACAGGCATTTAAATCTTAGCTTTTTACCCCCTCCAGCAATTTGTCGTTCTTGCTGGTCTCTGGGTCTCACAGGAAAACAGACAATGTTTGAGACGTAGAACCGAAACAAAACCAGACATTTACTACTACGTTTTAAATCCACATTAGCCACCAAGCCCAGATCTCTACTACTTGAACAGCAACTGTTTTGATCCCATGCCTAGTATTTTTTATACAGCATTCAACTCTGCAGAGTCACTCACCGACACATTTGATTAAAAGCGGTTTCTGTGCAACTGATCAGCATAAAAAGGGTGATTTTAGTCTCATTAACTTCTACCTTCTAACGTGACTGTTACTCTGCTCACAAAACACAAAAGCTTTGGTCTAAATACAGGAAGTCTGGCAGTAGCATGCGTCAGCATGTCGTGTGGCAGCGCTGACTCAGTAAAAGTGAACTTTAAAAAAAAAAAAGAGCCTGGAGGAAGGAAAGATGTAAGACAGATGGGTTGAGCAAGCTGCTTTGTTGCATATCAAAGCTTATCTGACCCTTTTAGTTATTAGACATTACAATATTTTAAAAACAAATGATGCATAAAAAAAAAGGAAGCCCACTAGATTGTTGCGTTACATCTCAAATTAGTGTGTGGACAGCTTTACTGCAGAATAATGCAGCTTTACTTACTTTTCCTTGAATTCCTTGAGCACACGGTTGGTGTAGAACATGGCAGCATCCTGCATCTCTTTAACGTAGGGGCATGGCTTTGGAGCCTGGGACGCAAAGAAAAATGTAAACACAAATGCATTTGTGTCTAAACTGAATATTAAATTAAAGTCTCGTTGGAGGCAGCCAGGCTAGTTGTTTCCCCGTTTGCAGTCTTTAAGCTAAGCTAACCAGCTGTTGGCTCCATCTTTACATTTAGCGTATAAAAGTGAGTGCTATCGAGCTTCTCATCTTATTTTCAGCAAGAAAGTGGATACTTGTATGTCCCAAAATGTAGAAGTTTTCCTTTAAATTTGCATACTACAGTATAAGTAAGAAAGTATATATTCACACGCCAAATATGAGGAGATCTTCAAGATATTTTGGAGTATGCGTAGAAAGAATGAATGCATCTTATTATGTGTATTTATAAACCGGATGCATTAGTCATAAGAACAAAACAACAGCAAACAAAGAGTTAATCATCTAAACTCTAACAGTGAAGCTCTGTTTCTGTGTCAGCCAACAAACTGTCGCTCAGCAAACAGTGATGACAGAATCAAAGAGTGGCTTGTTTCCGGCCATTATACACTCATTTATCTGCCCCCAACACACACACACACCCACCCCCACCCACACCCACACACAGTAACTCTCTGTTACACACAAACAAAAGTCCCAAAAAGCTTCCCTTTCTGCCCGTTAACCACTCCCATCCCCAGTCTCACCATGGCGATCCATCCGAGAGCGGGCACGCTCTCGCTCACGGCAGAAAGGTGGTTGAAATGCGGCGAGCTGCGGTTCTGCTCGCGGAACGTCTGCACCTGCTGGATCGCTTTGGACACCGGCTGCAGGAGAGTCGTCAAAACTGCCTGAAAAGGAAGACGACAAAAAGTTTTACAACAGGACTTAAAATATGTCACTCATGATAGATTTTTAGCAGGCTCAAGTTTTAGATTCAGGAAACCCTTCTTTCTTCAATCAGGTGACTTTTTGTGTAAACTTAAGAAATCTTGTTACAAAAAAAAAAAAAAGTTCAATTACAAAGTCATTTTCCTTTCAAATTTTCAGCATGGCATGTCTCTGACCAAATCTGGATTTATAGTTGAAGTGCAAAGCCAGCTAGTTAAAAATGGGTGATACAACGAGGGGACTGCAAAAACTCTGAGCAAAGCCATCTCCGCTGATCTGGTTGCCATGATCTCCACTTTAACTGAAAAAAACACCAAGAACCCCACTATTATTAAGTAATGACGCAATGCAAAGTAAAAGCTACCTGGCTGTGAAAGAGTGAAGGCGCTGCAGGGATAAAGAAAAGAGGCTAGCATAATGAATTATTCAACTTCCTAAAATTGAGGAATCAATGTCGTTTAGTTAACTGAGACAATTAAGGAACCGAGCAATTACGAAGTGTGTTTAACTCACATCAGAGGGCTTCTGGGAGGAAGAGGCTGTTATGAGGAGTATTCTCTGACTGGAGAATGCCTGCTTCATCATGTCTGCCTGAAAGGGAAGAGAGAGGAAAGTTAGTTTAAAATATCTGAACAGAAATGGAAACAGACAGTTTGTATTGACAATTACATGTCTAACAAAACAAACGAATGACAAACATGCACAAGTTTTGTTAAAAAAAAAATTATACCATTAAAAAAAAAAAAAGTGTAATTTGTAGTTAATATATAAAAACACAGACTTAACAGATCATTTTGGTGGTGTGTCAAGTGAGATGACTTGATGTGAATAAATGACAGAACTGACTGCCACATTTTTCTATTATTTTGCATCTTAACTGTAACTTACATGTTTCTGGACATCGCCCCCGATCTTCTGGCTAAGAGATAAGTACTGAGCCACGGGACCGCTGACAATCACATCAAAGGCCTCGACGTACGCCGATACAGCTACAGAGAACAAAATCATGACATAAAAATGCTTTTAAACATTTTAAAAGACCATGATATTGTAAAAAAAAAAAACAACAACAAGTCAACACAGGAGATAAGTGGAGTTTACAGTTCCCAGCAAATGAATGTTGACATCCAAACTAAATTATTTCTGCGCAGCGGTAGCAATGGTCCTGTGTAACCGCTCGATGAGGAAGGATAGTAAAATATTTTTATCGTTACAGTGTTGAAAAAAAGAAGATGCTAACTCATTACACTTTAAAGCAAGATAGGAGGTCAGGGGCTAAGGGACTTGTTATCTTTGTTCGTTTGTTTGTATTGAATGGCTGTGGCAGCAGCACTAATGCAAGATTTGCATGGACAGGTTCATATGAATTCTTAACTAACCATTGTGAAAGAAAAGGCCCAGCCCAAAAGCTCTCTTTAGGATCAGCTTTGTAAATACATGTAAATACTTGATTTATCTGATTAATGCATACTTCAAGTAGACTATCTTACTCAGAGACATGTCCACCAGACATCTTATTTATGATAAATGTAATTCATCTACAGTATAATAATGATACTTGATCATTTACCTCCCCCAGCAGAATTTCCACCACTGCCTCCAGGGCCTGACATGGACTCCAGGCGACCGACCGCCACCTCCAGCCGCTGCACCAGACTCGCCAACTCAGCCATACCTGTGAGATTGAGAAATCCATTAAGGAAGGTGCAAACAATGGAGTAAGCATGAGCTACAAGCTTTACTGGTTCCTGGTCACACCTTACAGCAGCCAAAGGTCAAATCCCTTTTTTTTTTTTTTTGATAACATTGTTATCTGCAAATCCACAAGCTTCTTCACTTCAAAAAGCTCTTCGTTGTTGTCCCAGTAATTAATCATTTAGACACAGTGGTACTTTCTGTTCTAGCAGTCTTCTAATTGGGGACTGAATTACTCCTGGGACACAAGGTAAAGGCAATTACTGCAATTAAAAATCAGCTCGTTTGGTAGGAAAAACAGCAGTGCTCTGGATCCTGGGCAAGTTTTTTTTTTTTTCCCTTTGGTTGATTGTGTCCTGCAGTCAGATGCCAGGCTGTCCCATATAAAAGGCAACATGTTTAAGAGAAACATGGTGAAGTATTTGGTCATCAATCTAAAACAGGGATCTTACATTGCACACCAGTTTATAGTGAAAGTCATTATCCTACATTACCTGGTCCGCACACACCAAGTCCTCCAAAATTTGAATAGACCCAAAAAATTTAAAATTTGCCCTTTTTTGGCCCGTAGTTAGAGTCACTGAATTCTACTTGAGTAATGAAAAATGAAGAAAAATGGGTGTGTTGGGAAGCAGGTCAGAACTTGCTGAGTAAAGGTATGTAGATTGTACACTACAAGTCACTGCTGACACTCTGCAGAGTGAAAACCTGCCCTGTTATCCAAGCTATGTCATTTACAGATGCTTGTATGTTTCACAAGCAGCTAAAGTTTAAACTAAGGAAGCACTTACAGAGCAAAAAAGATGGCACTTACAGTGGTGTGAAAAAGTGTTTGCCCCCTTCCTCATTTCCTGTTCCTTTGCATGTTTGTCACACTTAAGTGTTTCGAACATCAAACCAATTTAAACAAAAGTCAAGGACAACACAAGTAAACACAAAATGCAATTTGTAAATGAAGGTGTTTATTATTAAAGGAGAAAAAAAATCCAAACCATCATGGCCCTGTGTGAAAAAGTGATTGCCCCCCTTGTTAAAAACATACTATAACTGTGGTTGTCCACACCTGAGTTCAATTTCTCTAGCCACACCCAGGCCTGATTATTGCCACACCTGTTCACAATCAAGGCATCACTTAAATAGGAGCTGCTTGACACAGTAAGGTCCACCAGAAGATCCTTAAAAGCTACACATCATGCCGAGACCCAAAGAAATTCAGGAACAATTGAGAAAGAAAGTAATTGAGATCTATCAGTCTGAAAGGGTTATAAAGCCATTTCCAAAGCTTTGGGAATCCAGCGAACCACAGTGAGAGCCATTATCCACAAATGGCGAAGACATGGAACAGTGGTGAACCTTCCCAGGAGTGGCCGGCCGCCCCAAAATTACCCCAAGAGCGCAGCGACGACTCATCCAAGAGGTCACAAAAGACCCCACAACAACGTCCCAAAGAACTGCAGGCCTCACTTGCCTCAGTTAAGGTCAGCGCTCATGCCTCCACCATCAGGAAAAGACTGGGCAAAAATGGCCTGCATGGCAGAGTTCCAAGGAGAAAACCACTGCTGAGCAAAAAGAACATCAAAGCTTGTCTCAATTTCTCCAGAACACATCTTGATGATCCCCAAGACTTTTGGGACAACATTCTGTGGACCGATGAGACAAAAAGTGGAACTCTTTGGAAGGTGTGTGTCCAAGTATATCTGGCGTAGAAGGAACACTGCATTTCATAAAAAGAACATTATACCAACTGTAAAATATGGTGGTGGTAGTGTGATGGTCTGGGGCTGTTTTGCTGCTTCAGGACCTGGAAGACTTGCCGTGATAAAAGGAACTATGAATTCTGCTGTCTACCAAGAGATCCTGAAGGAGAATGTCCGACCATCTGTTCGTGTACTCAAGCTGAAACGAACTTGGGTTCTGCAGCAGGACAATGATCCTAAACACACCAGCAAGTCCACCACCGAATGGCTGAAGAAAAACTAAATGAAGACTTTGGAGTGGCCTAGCCAAAGTCCTGACCTGAATCCTATTGAGATGTTGTGGTATGACCTTAAAAAGGC